>NC_082711.1:159152893-159452893 GCF_030144855.1 Hypanus sabinus | reverse complement strand
ATGTGGAACAGAGCTTGAACTAGTTTTCATGCTAATGAAATAACTATTGTAGTAGATTGGGATGTTATATTATTCCACAGTAATAATTAAAAGCTGGGCATTTTTAATCATTCTGTTACAACCTATGGAAGATTACCTGGTGATCCAAAATCTCCTTAATTACATTCAAACAGATATATTTCTATGCATATTTTATTCAGCAAGTAAGACTCATATAATTTAAGGGTATGAGTAATAAATTAGTGCTCAAGTAACACTAATTATTTTTAATTTTTGAACCCAACCCTAGTAAAGAGTTGTAATCAACTAATCATCCATTCAATCGGGCAAGAGACTAATAGATTTTCAGGACCCATTGGACACTTCTCTCATTAATACCCAGAGCTTTTTTTTATTTATGTTGCCCAATACTATAACAAATGTCCCCGAGATAAAAATTAGGATTAATATCACTGGCATACATGAACTTTGGTGTCCTGTTGACCCGATGACGTTAAAAGGAATGGAAATAATTCAGAAAGTGTGTAGCTCAAATGGTCGAAGGTAGGTTGAGTTGTTCTCTGATCTTGCCAATTTACTTGCAAACGTTTTGTCATCACGTGAGGAGACTTGATTGTGAGGTGTCCTTTGAATGCTCGGCCTTTATGTACTTAGCATTCAGCTGATGGGTCATCATTTTAGGAACTTTATTGTGATTTAGGAAGGAAATCTCGTTGCTGATTGGTTGTGTTGCGAACTTCGCGTGTTGTGGTCTGGGATTTTGCCACATTGGCTCATAAATAGAATGGAGGTCTACGTGCTTGTTTACAGAATTGTTTGCGGAAAACCCGCGCTTCTCGGAATTCTCTTGCCTGCCACATGTTTGCTTACGCCATGACTTTCTCTGATACCCAGTCGAATTTGTGCCCCCTCGATCTTCGCGGGCAGAGACTAGGTCATGCCTCCTTAGGGCCAGCTGATGTTCATGAATCTTTGTCGATAGTTTTTTCCCAGTTTGACCGATGTAAAAGGAAGGTTTAAATATTGAAGCACTGTGGACACCCTCTCTGGCTAGACACCTTCTCTAGCCTGACTTGTGTTCAGAGCTAATGACTGAGCCAGAGACAGAATTATCAGTATTTCTAAATGTGTGTGTCCCAGGCTATTGGAGTTCCACTGTACTATCAAAGGTGCCTTTCTTCTGATGTGATATATGCAGAAGCTATATTGTCTGGCACTGTTCTGAAGAAGATCAGGAGAATTATTCTGATTACCTGTCACTATTTATTCCTAAAGCAACAATACTGTGAGAGATTATCTTGTCATTATCACGTTGCTTTTAGTGAAATCTTGCTATGTGCAAATTGGCTTCCATGTATTCCTCTGTACAACTGTGAATATGTTTCAGAAGCTATATAATTGACTATAAAATGCTTTGGGACATCCTGATAGGAATATGAAATGCACATAGAAATGTAAATCTTTTTTTCTTATTTCACATGTGAAATTGTGTATTATTGCTTTTGTTAAATAAAACTTACAACAGAAACAAACAGTGGGGAAATCTGTAACCAGATTACAAGCTACCTACAAATTAATGTAAAAATATGACCTAGTATTTTCACACATCTTATGATATAGAATCTAGCATTCAATTCACTAAGCATTACTATCATCAGATGGCTATCAGTGGAGGCCATATTACATATGAAACACAGTGCCAAAGGCAAGGAGATTTCTGATGGAAAGTGACTGGGAAAGATTTTTAAGTGGAAAGTAGCTCCCCTCTTTGTATTATTGAGGAATTTGTGGATGGTAGGTTTGAGGTGGTTTGGGGACATTGAGCAAGCTCAGTAAAACTGCCAGCATTTCATCAGGGGATAATGAAGACACGAAGACTTCATTTTCTTTTGTTTAAGAAAAAGCTTTCTTATTCCACTTTGGAAAATCATAATGCACTCAGTGGGTACAAGTTGCTGTGAATGTGATCTGGTTGGAAATAGAACGCCTTCTGAGGCACGCACTACAATTCGGGCATTCCAGAGGGAAATTCTCGGCAGTCCTGTGTATTGTTTTGTTTCTGTCCCATTAATGTGGAATAGTGACGGTCAAGGGTGCCACTTTCCACTGGAATTCAGACAGGGCTTGCTTTCTGCTTGGCTGAGCCTGTGTCACTGCTCAGTTTGGTGATTCACAGAGAGCTAATGTGCAATACAGGCAGCCTTCAGCTGGCCATTATCATTTGCAGACCAGATTATTTTATCAAGGGGGGTGGCGGGTGATCAGTGCTGGAAGTTGCCTAATCACGTTATGTCTGCATTACCTTCTATGTGTCAGTGCTCTGTAACTACAGAACCAAATTGCCGTAAGACACCTAGATTCATTTAGGTGCCCTGTGAACCCTTGCCTATGAGATACAGGCAAGAGAGAGAGAGAGAGAAAAAATGGATTTTACTCACATTGAATCAGCTTTAATTTGCTGTTGGAATACTTGCATGCATAATGAACGGAGATGGCAAGGTGTCATGGACATCCTTCCGTCCCATCATACAATAAACAGCTGTACGTGAAACATCAACATTTCGATCTCTCTGACCTGTCGGCTCGTGTGAAAATTGAAATAATGATAATGTACGCCTCAGACTGCATCAAAGTATCAGCACATCAAAGCCAGGAGGCATGAAATGCAAATGATAACATAAAGCAGATGGATTGAGTGTGATCGCCGACACAGAATGAATTTCAATACAGCTTGAGATAAATACGTTATCCCAGCATTTTTTTTGTTCTTGGTTCTGACTCCTGACGATATTTTTTTTCACACTCCAGCAATCACTCGCTCCATCTCTTGTGTTTCAGGTCATGTCGGCACAGCTCCGGTGGAAATAATAGGATATAAACTCGGAGGTTGTTATTTGCATAGAAATAGCATGGAGCCCCAGGCAGTGGAGAGAAGGACAAGGAGATCATTTGTCTAAAATTTTAATGAAAACTTTTGCTGAGGCAGAGGTTTTTCTCTTCTCCCCCCCCCCCCCCTCACTCCACCACCCCCTCCCCATCCCCCTTCCTCCCCACTGGTAAATTAACATGGCTCTACTGTTGAATTAGATGGTCGGGGATAAATTGTAGTGAAGGAATGCAATGACATGTAAATTTTGATTTGATTCCAATGATTAAAAAAAACTAGAAATGGAGGGGGTGTTTTGGTTGGGGGGGGGTTTTGTGGAGTGAGGTGAGTGGTGGCAAAATATGTAGCCCTAGTTATGTTGAACTCGAATGTGGTAATACATTTTTATTTTTTTAAAGGATTGATGCTTGCTTGCATGAACTTTAAAGCAGCAGCAGTCTTGTTTGTGTTAAATAGTAAAAGGAGCTTCTTAGTTTGTAAAATAGTTCCACCTTGGGCATGTTTAATTTTATGAAGATTCAAGCAGCTCTATTGCCTTTTCTTTTTTTTTAAATAATGTAATTTACATAATTTTGGTTTGAAGTGCAGAGTTTGAAGATTACAAAAGAGAAATTTGCAAGCTTTGTTTTTGTTGTGTGCCTATAGTTAATCTGCCGTTTAAAAACACAGATAGTTTGAGTTGTCCCTTGCTTTATGAAATCGATTATTTTAAGGGATGTTGCTATTTGCATTTTCAAATTAGCTTCTGTGAAGTTTGAGAGAGTACCTGAAACAGCCCACTTTCAGTCTTTGTGCAGGGTCTTCGGGATAGATATGCCTCCTATATTTTGTTTATATTCATTGGTTCAATGCTTTATTTCTGTTTTATGGTGATAAGAATTTTTATTTTGAAACAATCCCCTGTTTCTTTTTATGTGTAACTCAGTGTCCTTGATGTGATGAGACAGGCTGGCAAAGCTTGTGCTTCTCTTTTTAGGGGGTCAGTTGAGCTGTAAAGATTTGCTCAGAGCCCCCGAGAGTGTGTCAGTTGTTACAGAAGGCTCTCATAGATATTTTCAGGTGGCCTCAGGAAGTACATCAATGTTTGCAAGATGTCCCCACGTCAAAAGTTTGAAAACCAGTACACAAGATACATTAACACATAATTTGATAGCAATCACCTCCTCCCTCAGAGCAGTACTGTTTAAGGCCAGTGATTTACATGGTTTGACATCCTGCAACAAATCAAGTGTTCTTTTGCAATCTACTGGAACTAGTGCAATTGTATTAAAATTTATTAACAGTCTTGTTTCCAATGCAGAATCTGATCATGATGGCACAGTGCTGTATTCCTATTATTGTCCCAATTTAAAAATGTTCCCCCTGGAACCCTCCTAGTCATCAATCTGTACACCATGGGTAAATGAACTGTTAGTGCACTGGAGCAGACAATAGATGACCTCCAAGGTAACCAGATACTCTGTGGTTTCAAATGATCAGATAGCGAACAATGCCAAGATGAGCAAATCTCACCATCTTGTTTTATATTCATTTTTTTTTCATGTGACTTCCTGAGTCCAATGTTAAAATGGCAGAACTCATGAAGGTGCTCAGAAAATAGGTACTCACCAAATGACTATCGACCCATTCTTAGCATGCTCATCTTTAAAAATCCTGTTTAAAATCCTTTCCATTACCAAGTCTGCTTGATTCCACTTTCAACTCTACTTCAAAGTTTTGCCATTTCAGAATAATTTTGCTCCATTGCTTTCTATCCGATCCCTACACTCCATAGCCTCCCATTTTCTTGTTTTCTATTCTTCCTATCTTATTGGTGGGAGAACTTTTATTTGTTTCGCCATCAATCATTGGACCTCTCTCTTTCTGTTCAAAAAATACCTTATTGGTCATTTTTATTTAGTTGTCTCTTAATTCAAGCTGAGTCTGAAATTCCGTCCTCTTCTTCCTCTGTGAGACTCGTTTTCTGTTGGGGGTGTTAAATAAATGCAAATAGTTTTATTAGATTTAAGTAACTGCCAATCAAAAAGTCAGGTGTGACCAATTTTGCTGAGACGGATTTAGTGCAACATGGTTTTGTTAGCACAAGTGATAGAAAGCCAGCCAGTCATGACTCACCCATTACAATGATCTTTTAACACTTAAGCAGCTAACAAACCAGCTAACCATTATAAATTCTGTGGACTCAGCTTTGCAGCAAAGAATTTCTGTAATGGCCCAGGGTCAGATTCAAGAAGTGTGCATTTTGAGGGGGGTTTCCAATTCATGAATGTTTTTTTCTAAATGGCAAATTAAAAAACTCAGACAATGGACCCTAGGCCTCACAATTATTATTATACAGCACTGTTGAATGGGTAATTCCAATACAGTGGCCTAGGAATGGCATTGTTGGTGAATGTGAACATTGCGTTTTGAGGTTAAGCAGTCATGTCTGTCTTGCTATACTTGGAGAAAGATTATGGATGAAATGAGCAATACATTTGGGGAATTAATAGTCTTGGTATGTAGAGAGATAAATGAACATGGTTGTGAGTTTGCCTTCAATAATAACAAAGCATCTAAGTGAGCCATTCATGCTAATTGTCCTTCACAGTAATAGCAGTTTGTGTAATTCTATGGTCCTGCATTAGTGGAAATAGATATTGTCTCACAAAGTCATGTTCTCATGATAAGTACAAACTAGGCTTCTTGCATTGATCCAGGTGAATCAGAAGAAATTGCAGGCACAAGCTCCAGATTTGTAAGAACCCATGCAGTCTTGTTACAGACTAAACAGATACCCACCGTGGCACTCGAAACAACAGGAACACTGAGGAGTTTGCCACTTCCCTGGTGCATTCATGGACATTCACTGGTGGTATTTATCCTGCAGAAAGTTTACTAAGTACACATGCCACATGAAGTGCAACTTAAAAAGAAACCTTCAAATCATTCCAGTCTTGTTTTATGATGCAGGGAAGTGTCCCAACAGTTGTGCAAAAGCAATATCCACATCCTACCCTGAAGAGTAAACTTGGTAGAAAATCGTGATTCTGAGCCTCCTTAAAAGCAAAAAAGAATCTAGGATTTTAATTTTATGAATTTAATCAACCCCCCGTCCGTCCGTCCGTCCGTGCTTTAAGCATCTGCTTAACACTTGGTCTCCTGAGTTTTGGAGGTGTTTAATGATGTTGCTATTCTTTTTCCATTTCTACTAAAAATTCTGCTTCTATTTGTCCTTTTCCTTCAGAGAGCTGGGTTGTGTCTGAATAGATACCAAATAAATAGCATTTTTTCTTAGTTAAACAATATGTGCATAAATGGCCATGTGCATTTACAGTTAAGTTCTATGGGTTCCATTCCTATAGCCAACTGTGTTTGACCATAAGACAGTTCCAAGCCCCAGGTTGTGTCTTTAAAAGATTCAAAGTACGTGTACAGTATACAACCCTGAGATGGACAGCCACGAAACAAAGAAAACGGTGGAAACTCAAAGAAAACCATCAAACCCCACCCCCATGCATGCAAAACAATCATGCAAACAACAACAAAGAGAATGAATGAAAGCATAGAGTATAAAACTCGAAATCGATTGAGTCTATATTCAGTTCAGCTCAATGTTCATAATCTACTGTTCCTTGATAGAGTGCTAGGCTTGTGTGACAGCTATGTTTTTTCCTGAAAAGGCCCTGTGGTATAATTGAGGTTGGTGCTGATGATGCTTGTGCATGGTGACGAGCCGAATATTGCAACAGCTCATCTTAACACAAGGAAACTGCATCAGTCAAAGACAGCTTGATGCACCTGAGCTTAACCAAAGGCCACTTTTCAGTTGGTTCCCCACAAATCAGATTCTTGTATGTTAACTCTGCCCAAATGGCCACAGTCTTGCTGCTGAATAGAGCAGCCGTGAATTCCAATCCTGCTCCAGAACTTGCTCATTAAAGCTGCTATTTCAGTGTTGCAGATGTGTTGATTTCTTAGAGGTGCTATTGTTTGATTGATGCTGAACTGCTTTAACCTGTTTTGACAAAAACAAAGCCAAGGTCTTTATTAAAAGAGCGGGTGTTTTCATGTCCTGGTCACTATTCCTCCATCAGTAGCTTGATTACCTGCTTTTGCTGCAAACTGGCAGCTTTGTCTGTCTCCACAACAAACACAGTGTTTCAAAGTAATGTCCAGCATGTGAAGAGTTAACAAGATATTTCAAGCGGATGAGATCTCACATTAAACATCTTTTTATGTTATGCCTTCTGTGCTGGGATACTGAAGTTAGCTTTTTCAATGCCCTCTGCTCAAGGCTGTCCTCTTGTTCTACACAACATCCAGCTGCCTCTGCGACCATGCTGAGGAGTTGAATGTATGATTCACTGGGTCATCGCTTTGGTGACATTGCAATAATCTTGCCCTTCATTTGACTGTTTTGTACCAGGTCTGAGTTTAGTTTGAGTTTTCTTTTTCATTGCACGATTCAGCATGATGGAGCTTGATTTAATTTTTTGCCACTGCACTTTAGGAAGAGTGAGCAAAGTCTGGTGTTCGTGCATGGTGATTTGTCCAAGATGATCAGTCATTTGACCCAGACGTTCAGCTGAGATGTTTCAGTGTTTGGTAATAACATGGGTATCAAGTCTGTTAGAAAGCAAAAGGCTTCTTCACTAGAGATTTCTTTTTCTCCACCAGGATTTTGGGGATGACATCAGTTACAGTTTTGTAGATTCTGAGGTGAACTGATGAAAGTCACTGTGGAGGATCTGTAGGCTGTTTGGCAGGTGAAGCCAAAGGTCCCGGTGGGGCTGGGCTGGTAGGTAGTTTGTGAGTTCTGAGTTTGTATACTTCCATGCATGAATACATGATTCTCTGTGCTATCCTGATTTCTCCTTCTCCACTTACAGCAGAGATTCCCAACAGGGATATTTGCAGTTTTTTTTTAGAGTAGCATATATTTCAGTCTTTACATCTAAATGCTTGAAGATCTCTACTCATGATGGCTTGGAATAGTGTCTATTTCAGATATATAATATCAACCATTTAAATCATGGTAAATGCAAGATAGTGCCAAGCTATGAGCTCCACTGAGGTCGTGGCTCAGTTTTAGCTGTTCTTAAGTGTTTTTCTTGGGTTCATGGGAATGGTCTTACCGACGGGGAAATTAGGAGTCAGGTTGGGGGTTAATGCCAGAGATATGGTGAAATTAGAGGACAGCCTGGAGTCTTGAGTCTCTGCTCAGTGTTTCAAGCACAGCAACTTGAACTTGGGTCATCCTTGATTATGCCAGGATGCATGTCCGACAGACCACCATGGACAAAGGCTGTGGGTCCCCCAGGGTCAGCGAGTTGGCGGCGGATTCCAGAGTCAGTGCGGGCAAGGGGGGCAAAGTCCAATAGCCCCTTGGGTTCGTGAATTAATGGGACTAGAGTTCAAGGCCTAGTGTTTGGTGATCGGTGTGTCTTGGGATCGATGCAAAAGGTCGAAGCATGTGGGTCGAATTGTAAGTCCAGAAGTCGAGGCCTGTTGGCCGAAGCTCCGAGTCCACTTGGGTAGTCGAAGACCCAATATGAATGTCCAATTCCAGGTCTGCTGGAGGCGGTAGAATATGGACAGCCTTGGGGTTCGAGGACTGTGAATGTGCATTGGTGGAAGGGAGGAATGGGAGATTGTTTTGGTGGTGTTGTTCTGTTTCTTGTTGTGTTTTTTTTTGGCGGGGGTTTTGTATTATTCTGAGTATTGTAGGCATGCTATGTTGGCTCCGGAATGTGTGGTGACGCTGCCCCCAATGCATCCTCAATGTGTTGATTGTTAATGCAAGCGACGTGTTTTACTGTCTGACTCCATGTATATGTGATAAATAAACTTGAATCTAAATCTTCTGGTTGCTTGCCCAGTGGAACTGACAGGTTGTAATTAGAGCTTCAACGCTGGAGGTGTTGGCTTGAGAGAGGACAATGGCATTGGTTCCCTTATCCTTCCAGTGAATTTGGCAGATGTTGATATCTTTTCAGTGCTTTGAATTGCTGTGGTTTGTCCTGATCTTAGAAGCATAATTAGGAGAGCAGAGATCACTGATGCCTGGTGGACCATGAGTGTTGTACTAAGTATGAAGTCGTCATCTTTTGACATCTTTTTACTCATTCAGCCAAAGTTCCACTGGCACATTGATGACAATCGTGAATTTCTTGATTAATATCTACCTTTGCTAAGAGGTCCATGTAAAGAGACTTTTGGCTAATGTCCTAAGAAGAACTAGGATTGGTGACTGACAATCTATTAGCTACATATATATCCCGGATTGAAACCTCCACTATTCTTCAAGAGAGAAAGAAGGAGAAACTATTTCTCATGACCAAAGCTGACAGTCATGGCATGCACATGTTCTTTGTCACTGCCAAGTCCATCTCTGGGTCAAATGCCAGAAGTCCCCACTGCACTCTGAGTTAATGAGTCAATAGAGGCAATAAATGCCCACTGAACATTAACCCCTCCCACTGCCCGAAGAGCTGCTTCCAAAACACATTCTGGATTCTGTGCACCCAGATTAAAGTACACTGACTTTGCTAAGTAGCATCTGCAAGTGAAGAGCAGCACCTACTGGATGCGCCTTTGATCTCATTAAACTCTCTGATTCCAGAAAATGTTAGAAACTATCTCAAATTTATTTCCCTACAAATTCATCTCCATCTCCATTTTTTTTTTAAGCAGAAGCTGTGCTGCAATATTTTCCACAGGCCCTAAGCATTTTAAAACTGATTCCTTAAGTTTTTTCATTGTTTAAAACCATTGATCATTGCCACTTTAAAAAAAGTCCACTTGCCTTTGCTGTACACAGAAAGAACCTCAACATGGCATGAACAATCCTCTTTAGCAGCAAACAACCAATTCTAAAAGTATTATCTCAATTTGTGTCTAGAATTTCTGCTTACTTACATGTGTCTGGAGGATCAATATTGCATTTGTGATAATGATGTTCCTTGGTCAGTATTTAATAATATCCCCCAATATATTAAAAGTAAATGGGTTAGTCTCTCAAGTGAGATACAGAGCCAGAAAGAAGTGAAGTAATCACAATAATATTTTGTAAATATCATGTTCCTTAGAGTGTAGGAGATTGATGGGAGATTTGATAGAGATATACAAAATTATGAGGGGTATAGATTGGGTAAATGCAAGCAGGTTTCTTTCACTGAAGTTGGGTGAGACTAGAACTAGAGGTCATGGGTTAAAAGATGAAATGTTTAAGGGGAATACAAGTCAAAACACCTTCACACAGAGAGTGGTGGAGTGTGGAACGAGCTGCCAGTGGAAGTGGTGGATGTCGGTTTGATTTCAACACCTGAAAAAGTTGGGTAGGATACATGGATGGGAGGGGTATGGAAGGCTATATTGCCTGGGTACAGGTCAGTGAAACTTGGCAGAATAATAGTTTGACATGGATTAGATGGGTCAAAGAGCCTGTTTCTGTGCTGTAGTGTTCCAGAACTAATGTAATATTAAAACATTAATTTCTAGGATTATATATGCCACTCAAGGAAGGAAACTGTGGACAGATCTGAGAAATGGAACTGATAATCTTGGTTTTCTTCAGGGTAAAACAATATTAATCAGAATTTTTTTCTAAATATAACTTTTTTTAAGAACTGAATAGTTTCTGAACAGAGGCCATTTAACATGATGTGTACTATGAAGGAGGTAAGGGATAAAGGAAGTCACTAATGAATGTTGATTTTAATCATAGCAGTCTCTACTTGTCAGGGTGGCAAACCTGTAATTAAAACTGCCTTGAAGTATCTCCTAGCAAGTTAAAATAATGCTAAATGTGGTATAAATCCACACTTCATTCCGGTAAAAATCTCTCTTAATGCAGTTAGATTGCTTTATTTTACTGTGTTACATAATGAAAAAATTGTATAAGGAATTGGAGGGACAAAGTTGCAGCTACCTTGCTTAGATGTGAGTGATTCAAAGTGGGTTTCTGCTCGCTATCCCTGGATCGACACTTGCCATTCTTTGCTGTCTTGAATAGGACCGAGAAGCTATGATAGGCTTTGCAAGTGATGTGGACTTAGATGAATGCAGGTACAGAAGCTGGTTCTCTGCCATTTGAAGAAAAATTGAGATGGCAAAGCTCCCCAATGCCTACAGCAATATACCTTGACCATCTGGCTCTACAACGGACTTTGTCATTTTTTGTTCTTTCTTGAATAGTTTTTTATAATTATACTTAATTTATTTTTCTTGTTAATCTTGTGCACCTAATACCATATGCCTGTGATGCTACTGCATGTATTTTTTCATTGCACCTGTGCATACATGTAGTTGTGCACATGGCAATAAACCTGACTTTGACTTTGAAATGTGACTTTATCGATGCTTTCAAGAATTGTACCTCCACCACAAGATGTTAAAGCACGATGTTAAAGAATGTTTTGTTTCCTAGTGCAGCAAATCTGTCATAGCTTTTAATTTGAAGTTCCAGAATAAAATTCAACTACTTTTATTTAGTTATTTAAGGACATTAATGTTTGGTGCAGGATCCAGTGCAATCTTAATCCTTAGCTGGGCAAGTTCTCTGTGTGATTTGTCTCCAAGTTACGCAGCCAACATAAACCCACATGCTCTGTGCTCGTGCTAAGTATCTAAAATAAAAACAGAAAATGCAGTAAACACTCATTGAGTTGGGCAGCATCTGTGGAGATGGAAACAATTCACATTTCAGATATATAACTTCCAGCAATCGATCTGAAACATTGATTATCTTTGATTTCTGCTGGGTTTGCTGGTTGTTGTCAGGCCTCTGACATGAGTCTCTGCAGTTGTTGTCACAGTTCAGAAAGTAGGTAAGGACAGGAATCCCCCCCCCCCCCCCCCCCTCAGTTCTAATGGTATGTACACTGGAAAACACAGGCTTCTGTGAGGAATATTGTTTGTAGGTTGGATGGAATCCAGCCCAGGGCACTTTCTATGAGCAGCACAGTTGAAACTTGCTGTGCCAACTTGCATGTGAAGAGATATTAGCTTGAGTGAGATGCCAAAGGATTTCAGCCAGTGTGAAACTGTGGCAGGTGTGCCATGAGTCAGCAACTTGGACCAAGGAAGCGTTAAGAGAGTAAGGGCAAGATGGGTTTAGTGACGAAGTAATATCACTTAATCCTTGCCATATCTTTTCTTTTGCTCTCTGAGTTTGAATATGTCTGAATTTTTTTTGTGTTCATCTTGAAAAGGTACTTGTCTCCATAGTGTTAAACACCATCACTTTGCATGGCCAACCAGCGGTGAGACGAGTTAAAGTAAAAAAAAAGGTCAAATCAGACTTATTTCTATTAAACAGCAACAGAATGCACATACAGTGACAGGGACACTCTTTGCTGTCTTGGAAGGTTTTATAGGGCAGCAGTTAGTAACTGTAGGAATGCTGAGATGTATGCAATAACCTTCAGGCAGCATAATTTCTATTAATCAGCTCTGGGGTCATTGGCAGAACACATAGAAATCTGTAGTGGGGGATGGGGGAGAAATAAGGAAAGGCAGCCATTGAAACCATGTTCTTTCTCAATTCTTTCAAATCCACTGGGTTTGTAGCAGTTTGTAGCCTCATAACAGGTTCAGAATGACTGCCTTAAATAGTATGAAATGGAAAGAACTGAACAACTGTGGTACCTCACACAAAAAAAAGCCTTGGGCTACAAAAACACTGGCATTTTGAGAGTGAAATTGCTTTTGTTAATTTAAGAGAGGGAAAAAAGAAGCATGAATACAAAATAGGATTCAGTTCTTGCACCAACTTTATCATTTCCTTTGTATATACTTGAGATTCTAAGACTCAATAAAGGTTCCGTTTATGGGATGGCCCTACTGGTTTTTAAAAAAACTGCTTTGTCAGTAGTAACAATATAGGCTTCTCATTCTTCAGTTATCTTTATTGCTAATGATAAAAAAAAAACTCTTAGAATGGGATAAATTAGTCTTGTGTTATTTTCCACTAAGTGTTTTAGATTATGTGTGTTGACACTTCCACAATGTTGAGGATAGCACTTGTGACAGATTTTTAGTAATTTTACTTATAATGAGTATTTAGTTTATGGACTGGACCAAAAGACTTCTAACCTTGAATTTTGTTCTATTTTATAAAATTCAAATATTTATAAAATTGGAATCTTATGCTATCAGGGATAGAGAATCTTATTTACAGTTAAAATATTTGTGAGGGGAAAGGACAAAGGGAGCATGGGTTTTTTTTTACCAAGCTAATTCCACCCCTAGTTGTACTTTTGTAATACTTTAATGTAGATTATTTTGATATTCATTCAGTATACACACTCGGGCCACGTTATTAGGTACACCTGTACACCTCATTCATGCAAGTATCAAATCAGCCAATCACGTGGCAGCAACTCAATGCATCAAAGCATGCAGACGTAGTCAAGATGTTCAGTTATAGTTCAGACCAAACAGCAGAATGGGGGGGAAATCTGATCAAAGTGATTTCAACTGTGAAATGATTGTTGGTGTCAGATGGGGTGGTTAGAGAATCTGAAAAACTGCTGACTCCTGGAATTTTCACACACAAGAGCCTCCAGAGTTCAGAGGGTGGTGCAAAGAACAAAAAGCATCCAGTGAGTGGCAGTTCTCTGGTCAAAAACACTTTCTTAATGAGAGAGTTCAGAGGAGAATGGCCAGACTGGTTCAAGCTGACAGAAAGGTGACAGTTGCTCAAATAGCCATGTATTATAACCGTGGCGTGTACAAGGGCATCTCTGACCGGACAACACGTCAAAACTTGAAGTAAGTGTGTGAAAAGATCACAAACTTGCACTCAGTGACCACTTCATTCGATACGCAGGGTACCTAATCAAGTGGCCGCTGAGTGTACCTTTTTGATCCTGGGGAGTCCATCTCCTGCTGTTTTTAAGTTGGATCTGTCTGACAGACAGCTGGCATTTCAGAACTGGCAATCAGATTTAATCGAGCATTCATCCACTCTGATGCTGGACTTGTCATTAAAAACAAAAGAGGAAGGTAACTGAAGAATGTTGGTACTGACAATTCATTTTTTTTTTAACCCAGTGAGGCCATCTCATAAACTGAACCTTCACTGAGAATTTAACATCTCAAGTATATGCTAAGGAAATGATGAAGTTGGTCTGAGAAGAGCTGATGAACTTCACACCTGATCCCTCAGTTTTATGGCATGAAACTAAGAGTTGTTACCTAAGTGATGGGCTGTAAGATTGTTCAGATTGACATTCATGACAAAGCTGCTTTTCCAGATTTTATTCCAGTAAGAGACAACTTCTGAACGGCATGAATTTCCAGATCAAACTGAAGCTGTGAAATACACTGGATTTTGAAGGTGAATGGGGACAAACTGCTCGGCTTCCCAATGAGACTGGAAAATATTTGCTCTTCTGCACTAAAGTGTGAGCAGCTAACTTTTTTTGGAATGGAAATCAGTCTTTGTACATTTCTTGCTAAATGGTCTGGAGTTCTGTGGCTGGAATTAAAGAATGGGAGAACTGCAGCCTTTATGTTATATTTTCATTTCTCATCTTTCACCTAATATCATTTCACACAATGTCCATGATTACAAGAGACAGATTGGCACATTGGGCTTGTTCCTGAAATCTACTACACAGTAAGACTGGTGGTTCTGTATTCCACACCACGTCCCTCAGGATTTATTTATTTATTTATTTGCTTTGTTTCTTAACATACAGAGTGGAACTGGCCCTTCTGGCCCTTCGAGCCACACTGCCCAGCAATCCCCAATTTAACCCTTGTCTAATCTCAGGACAATTTGCAATCACCAGTTAACCTCCCAACTGGTACATCTTTGGAATGTGGGAGGAAACCAGATCACCCGGAGGAAACCTGCGTGCTCACGAGGAGAGCATACAAACGCTTTATGGGCTGCAGTGGGGAATTTGGAATGCAATATTAATAAATTTAACAGTGACTATTCACTGTGTGGAAACATGAGAGCTTGACAGTACATGAACTGTCAGAGTATTCTGTCAGTGGAGTCTCTGGATCATGTTCCGAGCCTGCTTTGCCTAACTAAATGCCTCCAGTGTGGTGGGTCTGCTTGTGTGCTGCTAAACAGCTAGAAAAAGTGTGGGAAGATGGTGCATATAACAGGTCTGGACAGTAGTCTGGTCTAAAATGGTCCATTCCACCCCGAGTGGCTACAGGCATATTTCCCCATGATGCTCACCTGTTGTTTACAATTATTTTTGTATGCAACTTGCATTAGTATTCACAGCAAATTTGCATCAAGCATTTAATTGGAGTCATTGAGTGATGCATCAGAAACTGGGGCTTTCAGACACCATTGTTTCAGTCTAATTTGTATAGTCCCTCTTGGCTTTTAGTTCACTGGTTAATATATCTTTTTGTGGCCCTGAGAAAGATATTTTCCTACCCTGAATTAACTGGCCATTTTTTGCTGAGACTTGCCCTATTTTTCTGCTTTGCCTCAAATTTACTCTGATAATATCGGTGGAATATTGTGTTATTAGTTCTGTCGAAAATGGCCTAGGGTTGTGCCTGAGCCCTGTCCCAGTTTGGATAGTTTATGATTCATCCAACTAAACAATTCTTTTGAATTTCCTTTCCTCTCTGGTGAGGAATTTAATCTGCACAGGTTGTTCTCCAACTTCTCTGATAGATTTTTCAGGTAAATGTGGATATACTTCTTGAAGATTAAGAACCTTGAACACAGTGCCTCTGAAGGAAGCCTGGTCATAGAAAGATGCAGCAAGGAAATAGGCCCTTTGGCCCATCAAGCCTGTGCTGGTCATTAGGAATCCATTCTATTCTAGTCATTTTATTCCCTGCGTTTCCTCACCACTCCACTCACGTACCCAACAGGAGAAAATTTACAATTGCCAGTTAACATTCCAACATATCTTTAGAGCATCCGGAGAAAATACATGGGCTTGCAGGGAGAATGTACCAACTCCACACAGATAGCAACTGGGACTTTGGAGGAGGTCAAGCAAATAATATTACTTCCATGAAAGTATCTTTGACACAATAATCTGTTGTATTTAGGTGATGAGCAAGCAGTTCCTATCATACAATTAAAAGGTAACATGCTAATTAACACCATTGAGGCAATAAATTATTGTTAGACCTAATTGACATGCATATTCTAATTTGTAAATGCAGAGAAAGAAGGAAAGGATGGTGTTTGGGAAATATTTAAAACTGCTTGATGGATTTACACTAAGGATAGATTTTCCCGCTAGCGTTCCAGGTGTAGTGTAAAACAGGAATGGAATTTAAAGCATTATAGCTTTAAATTATATGGATCTTTCACATCCATGGATAGAATGGCACTGTGGGGCATAGTGGATGAGTACCAAAATTTTTGTCAGTTTTTAAACTGTAATTCCAATAGACAGGAATGAAATTTTAACACAAGCGTTGACTTGTGAACACAACTACAACTGTGACGATCCCTGATGCACCTGATGACCCTGTGATCTCTGTCTCAGACGCCGATGTTAGGCTGTTTTTGAAGAGAGTGAACCCTCGCAAGGTGGAAGATTCCGATGGTGGAGTCCCTGGTGAGGCTCTGAAAACCTGTGCCAACCAGCTAGCGGGAGTATTCAAGGACATTTTCAACCTGTCACTGCTACAGACGGAAGTTCCCACTTGCTTCAAAAAAGCAACAATTATACCAGTGCCTAAGAAGAAGAATGTGGGCTGCCTTAATACCTATCGCCCGGTAGCACTCACATCGACAGTGATGAAATGCTTTGAGAGGCTGTTCATGGCTAGACTGAGCTCCTGCCTCAGCGAGGACTATTGTAATTTGCCTTGTCGCCACAATAGGTCAACAGCCGACGCAACCTCAATGGCGCTCCGCACGGCTTTAGATCACCTGGACAACACAAAGACCTACGTCAGGATGCTGTTCATCAACTATAGCTCAACATTTAATACCATCATTCCCACAATCCTGATTGAGAAGTTGAAGAACCTGAGCCTCTGTACCTCCCTCTGCAATTGGATCCTTGACTTCCTAATTGGAAGATCACAATCTCTGCAAATTAGTGATAACATCTCCTCTTTGCTGACAATCAACACTGGTGCACCTCAGGGGTGTGTGCTTAGCCCACTGCTCTACTCTCTATATACCTATGACTGTGTGGCTAGGCATAGCTCAAATGCCATTTATAAATTTGCTGATGATACAGCCATTGTTTGTAGAATCTCAGGTGGTGACGAGAGGGCGTACAGGAGTGAGATATGCCACTAGTGGAGTGGTGCCACAGAAACAACCTGGCACTCAACGTCAGTAAGACAAAAGAGCTGATTGTGGACATCAGGAAGGGTAAGACGAAGGAATACATACCAATCCTCATAGAGGGATCAGAAGTGGAGAGAGTGAGCAGCTTCAAGTTCCTGGGTGTCAAGATCTCTGAGGATCTAACTGGTCCCAACATATCGATGTAGTCGTAAAGAAGGCAAGACAGCAGCTATACTTTATTAGGAGTTTGAGGAGATTTGGCATGTCAACAAATACACTCAAGAACTTCTATAGTTGTACTGTGAAGAGCATTCTGACAGACTGCATCACTGTCTGGTATGGCGGGGGGGGCTACTGCACAGGACCAAAATAAGCTGCAGAAGGGAATAAATCTAGTCAGCTTCATCTTGGGTACCAGCCTACAAAGTACCCAGGGCATTTTTATGGAGCGGTGTCTCAGAAAGGCAGCATCCATTATTAAGAACTTCCAGCACCCAGGGCATGCCCTTTTCTCACTGTTACCATCAGGTAGGAGGTACAGAAGTCTGAAGGCACACACTCAGCTATTCAGGAACAGCTTCTTCCCCTCTGCCGTCCGATTCCTAAATGGACGTTGAATCTTTGGACACTACCTCACTTTTTTAATATACAGTATTTCTATTTTTGCACACTTTTTAAAATTCAATATACTCAATTGATTTACTTGTTTATTTAATTTATTATTTTTTTTCTCTCTCTCTGCTAGATGATGTATTGCATTGAACTGCTGCTGCTAAGTTAACAAATCTCACGTCACATGCGGGTGATAATAAACCTGATTCTGATTCTGACTTAAAATTATTCTTTTCAATATTTAATGAACTTTCAAAATAAATGGGTTGAACAGAATGAACAAAAGGATAATACAAGTGTCATTTCAATATTCTTGTTGTAGTTGGTGTTCGCTTCACTGTATCTTGTTAATATTCAGATGATGGACCCCACCACCTAGGACATGCCTTCTTCCCATTGTTACCATCAGGAAAGAAGCCTGCAGGCACACACTCATCAATTTAGGAACACCACCTTCCCTCTGCCAACTGATTTCTAAATGGACGTTGAAGCCATGAACGCTACCTCACTACTTCTTTATTTCTATTTTTTTTGCAGTATTTATTGAGCTTAACTATTTAATAGATGTACTTACTGTAGTTAAGATTCTTTTCTCTATATTTATTTACCATGTATTTCATTGTACTGCTGCCATAAAGTTAACAAATTTCACGACAAATGCCGGTGCTATTAAACCTGATTCTGATTCTGAAAGTGTTCACTAACTCGAGAACAGCATTTAAAATGGGTTTGTGGTCATCTTTTCTGCTTCTTCTTTAAGATCCCTGGAATAATGATATTACCTTGCAACTCCCTTGTGTTGCCTCGTTGAACGGTTCCAAGCTTGTGATCTGTGACCTCCCCCAGCACTTGGGGGATTGCTGGAAGATGGGGTTTTGGTAAGGGATGAAGGACAGTGATTGCAGGGGGTCCAAGAGGTTTGAATAATATTGAAATAATTTAGTTGGAACGTACATAAAGAAAGTAAAAGTAATAAGTATTTGCTCAGCACACAGGAAGATCTGCATGTAGGGCTGCCAGCACTCCCTAGGAATCCCAGAGCAAGAGTTTTACAACTTTGTAAAAGGAGGTCCATGAAGCCACAGGGTGTTTATTTGCGAGAGCCAAAGATCGGGACACAATTTACAGAGTGTGAACATGTAAGGATACCGTGCAAAATGAAGCAAAGTTGGGAACCACTGGCTTACAATACTCCACTTGTGGTCTAACCAGGATTTTGTATAGCTTCAATGCCATTTTTTGTGTGTGCAGTTTGATTTCCGAATCTCAGCGCTCCCGATACTTTCCCAACAACTTATTCTGGCACTCAATACAAGAACCCTACTGGCTCAGGAAGTCGAGCTTTGTGAGGTGATAAGCATGCTCCGTTCAAGCCGATGGGGAAATGGACCACCAAGCAAAGTGAATTTCAGATATATTCTGTTCCACGTGAAAATTACACTGGTAGAAAAAAAATCCTATTTTAGTGAATACTGCGATCATTTTCAGTTTTTGAGTGTTGCAACAGATTTGTTTCCAGCAGTACTGTCTGAATAAATGAAGGAAAAAATGCTCCTTGTGTATTCTTTAAACAAATAAAATTGTCTGTGGTTGTGCAGAGAGTCATATAAAATCTAACACAATATCTCAGAACTAGATTGGTGTCTGTTGGATATTTAATATTAGCAGTGTTAATCCAGCAAGTGTCAGCTTTTCTATTCAGTGAGCCTATTTTATTAATCTGTTGAGTTTAATCTTCCTGTAGTGATTCTACAAAGCCATTAAAATAGTAAATACTCTCGCTGTGTATTCAAAAGGAAAAGCTGATAAAAGGGACACCACTAAATATCAAAGAAATTGCATCCCTGACAGTCCTGAGCATCCGTCTGTGTCACTGCAGAGTCCCCTCAAGGTTAGGCTGTACTTGGTTCATGGTTCCTTTGCTCTGACTTGTCATTTACATTAATAGGTTGCACCCTGTGCTTGGTGCCTCGCTGAAACAGAGGCGACCAGACGGGTTCCATGTGTGCGATCATATTTTCACAACTGCTGACCCTGACCGCTTAACGCATGAGTGATGAAAATCTGCTTATACCATGAAAGTGCTGACAAGTGCAAGCACTTCAGTGACATTAATAGATATTTTCTTTGAAAAATAAACAATTTCTGCACTGGCTCCCTCCTCCACAGAAGTACCATGATCCTGGATGGTTTCAGATTGCTGTGGTTGTGCCATGTTGGTGTTTGAAATTATTAAACCATAAGACAGGAGCATAGTTAGGCCATTTGGCCCATTGAGTCTGCTTGCTTTTACATCATGGGTAATTTATTATCGCTCTGAACCCCATTCTCCTGCCTTCTCCCTGTAATCTTTGACACCTTTATTAATTAATAACCTATCGACCTCCACTTTAATTATCTTGAATGACGCCCTCTAAAGCCACGTGGGGCAATGAATTCCACAGATTCACTAACCTCTGGCTAAAGAAATCTCTGTTCTAAAGGGACACCCTTCTGGTTTGAGGCTGTGCCCTCTGGCCCTAAACTCTCCCACAATAGTAAACATCCTCTCCAAGTGCATTCGATCTAGGCCTTTCAGTATTCAATAGGTTTCAGTGAGATCCCCCATCCCCTCATTCTTCTAAGCTCCAGTGAGTACAGCCCAAAGCCATCAAACACTGCTCATAAATTAACCCTTTCATTCCTGGAATCATTCTCATGAGCAACCTCTGGAACCTCTCCATCGCCACCACATTATGAAGCTGCCATCAGCTTCATTATGTGGGCTCATAACCAATGCAATTTCTTGGCTTTCACGATTAAATCCCTAACATAGAAGGGGAAAAACGCTAATCTTCCTGTGGAGACTGATTCAACTGTCTCTTTGGCAGTTGAGTAATATTAAATGTATTGGGTTTATTCAAATTGTTGGACTTCCTTAGGTTTAATCATGTCTGTTATATTCATTGCCTTTCTTCTAATACCTTAACAAGTCCTGACCTCTGCCTTTGACATGCCACGATGTATATGAAGCTACAAAATGTATCTATCTGCTCCTCAAGAACAAAGCTAGACTCCAGTGTAAGATGTTTGTGTATGCATAAGATTAATGAGAATTTGCTATCAATTTGCTTAGGGTTGGTGTAGTGGTGGTTTAAGCCCTGTGCTTTGAACCTGTGATCTGACAAAGAGCTTTGCTCCCTGTGAGTATCAATTTCTGAAGTGTTGGAAAACCACATCTCAAGAGAAAGATGTTGTAAAACATCCAGTGGGAACGTGCCAGTTTCTAACTATTTCCTGGTAAACTGGGCCTAAGCTGGCTTTGAGGCAAGTTGTCCACATTCAGAACAAGCTTGCGAAGTATGCAGTAACCTGTCTGTTCCATGTCTGCCGCTGTCATCTTGGTTGCAGCCAATGTAAAACTAGAGCGCATTGGCGTCCTGGACCAAGAAAGAGATAGGAGGTTCAGGACAATGACATCAAATCATTCAAACCCTTGGCAAATAAAACTTTCTGAATGTACTTTGTTTTCATGCTCAAAGAATTTTGCCTCTATTGTGCTAAACACTTACTATTTGAGTTGCTAGCTGGAGGGGAGTTCAGTTAGCAGTACTGAGAGAGGCCAAATCACTGTTAAATAGCAACAAATGCACATCCAGTGACAGGGGCACTACTTGCTGTCTTGGAAGGACTAGGATGCAGTTTCTCGCATCCTGGTCCAGAATCACAAACGTCTTGTGTTCCCAAATACTTAAGTCAATTAAAAATGTATAAATAATGCATTAAGTACAAAAATGCAAATTCGTTATTTTGGCCATATAGTAAGGCCCAACAAGCCTGTGCTGCCCAGTTAATTCCATGTGCCCAATAATCCAAACACGAGGAAATCTGCAGATGCTGGAAATTCAAGCAACACACACAAAATGCTGGTGGAGCACAGCAGGCCAGACAGCATCTATAGGAAGAAGTACAATCGACATTTCGGGCCGAGACCCTTCGTCGGGACTAATGTTAGTCCTGAACATGAAACGTAGACTGTTCATCTCCCTGTAGATGCTGCCTGGCCTGCTGCGTTCCACCAGCATTTTGTGTGTGTTGTCCAATAATCCCACTAATCTGCACTTCTTTGGAATGTGGGAAGAAACTGGAGCATCTGGAGGAAACCTCACAGTCACAGGGAGAACGTACAAGCTCCCTATAGACCATGGCAGAAATTGAACTCAAGTTACTGGCGCTTTAATAGCATTACACTAACACCTTGCTACCATGCTGCCCCAATTCAAGGTTGACAGCATGGAGCTGCCAGATATTGAGCTCAGGGGCTCTTCTCCCTCATGGCTGTCCCTCTTGATTCAGAGGAATGGATTTGCTGTCCAGCTGACGCAGCTTTGGGAAGCAATTTACCTGATACACCTGTTGGGGAAAATGCAATAAAATTGCAGTCTTTTTCTGGATTCCATCTGAAGTTCAGTGTCACAGTGCAGTTAGGTAAATCCCAGCTTGGAGTGCCAGGCAAGTTGGATAGTCCATATTCAAGATGCTAGTGTTTCATCGTGGAACTAGGGACACCATGGAGGTGTAGTAGTTAGCATGATGCTACTACAGCACAGGGCATTTGGAGTTCAATTCCCACCTCTACCTGTAAAGCGTTTGTATCTTCTCCCCGTGGCCGCATGTGTTTCCTCCAGGTGCTCTGGTTTCCTCCCACAGTCCAAAACATACTGGTTAGTAGTTTAATTAGTTCTTGTAAATTCTCCTGTGATTAGACTTGTGTTAGTTTGCTGGGCGGTGCGGAAAGTTCTTTCCTGTGCTGTATCGGCAAATAAATAAACTTCCAGCAGTTTTCAATAAGATGCCTTCCTGCTTTTATCCAGAGAAAGAAGAAAAAAGAATTTACAAAAAGAATTTTTACTATTGTTATGCCCATCCGTTATGGAGTAACGTTTTATGGTGAATGTTTTAGTTTAATTTACAACTTTTTTTATCAACCATATCTGCCACTTCGCAATAATCATTATTGCATCTTCTGGAAACTTATTAAATTTGTGCCTTTTTTTCCATAACATCCTCTCCTAATCAAGTATTGCTGTATTCCTTCCAGAAATAGCATTATTTTATAGATGCTCTTTGGTTTTGTTTTGGATATTAGTGGAATAAATAGATTTATTTATTTAGTTTGTGAAGGGAGTTTGTGAAGGAACGTGATGCTGAGGTGAAGGATCATCCAGGAACTTGTTGAATAGCAGAACCTGCACGGAATGGAAGAGCCTACAAAAAGTAGTGGATACAGTCCAGTCTATCACAGGAAAAGCTCTCCCCATCCTTGAGCACATCGATAAGGTCCACTGCCACAAGTAAAGTAGTTAAGAACCCCCACCATCCAGGCATGCTCTTTTCTTGCTGCTGACATCAGGAAGGAGGTGCAGGAGCCTTGGGTCCCATGGCCACAGGTTCAAGAACAGTTATTACCATTCAGCACCCAGGCTTCTGAACCATTGTGGGTAATTTCACTCACTTCAACACTGAACTGATTCCACAACCTATGGATTCACTTTCAAGGTCTAAACTATGTTCTCAATATTATTTATTTATTTATTTGTTTTGTTTTGTTTTTGCACTGTTTGTCTTCCGTTGCATGTTGCTTGTCAGTCTTTGTGTGTAGTTTTTCATTGATTTAGTTTTATTTCTTTGTTCCACTGTGAATACCTGCAGGAAAATGAATCTCGGGGTAGTATATGGTGACATACAGGTACTTCGATAATAAATTTACTTTGAACCTTGAACTTTTAGGATGAAGCAACCTACCAGCCCGTTTCTGCTTTTATTTTTCAGAACATTTTTTTATTTTGCAATTTTATTCTTGGTCATCATTGCTGTAACCAAGTTGAGACCCAGTTTGTGTGCTTCGATCAGTTGGCCACCTTTTTCAAAATGCAATTTTGTCATTCATCCACAGTTGACCATACTGTGTATTTGGAATTAATAATTAATGATTGCTATTCTTGTGACTAATTACTCTACCCTTTCATTTCTGATTATGGTGTTGTTTTATTAGTGTGTAAATTGAGTTAACCAGATGTTCTTCCACTGCCAGAAAGAAGTGCATGGTGGCTAAAGCACATTTTGGAATTTTAAGAACTATTGTTATTTAATCACTTTTGGTATTTCTAAAGGAGAAAATGGTGGGTCTATAATGGAAAGAGCTAAAAACTTAAATTGGCAGAAATATGATTAACAACTTTGGGAATGCAATTGGTTTATAAAATGTTTTACATGTAGAATTTTTTCAAAGCTTACTTAAATATTAGAATATCACTAATTAAATATAATTAGTAAATTGATGAAATTTAGTGGAGTTAAATGTAGTGAGTAATTCATGAGCAAAGTAGTAATTGCAAAATGAAGTGACTAAGTCTCTGAGGTGATATGAATGCTAAAATGCTTTTGCATTGGAATTGGCAGGTGTTTTGTCAATGAGTCCAAAAGGAGTTTTCTATCACTGAAAGTGCATGGATTGTTTGGAGCAGAGGCTCTGCATTTGTGATTTAGGCTGCAGCCTGGCTTGTTGCTTGAGCATGCTTGTGTGGAATTCTCTGCAAGCACCGAGGACACAGTGTTGCTAGTAGGAGGAATGTTAGTGCGTAACTCCTCCTAAGGTATGGTTGTCCAGTACCATGGTGTGTAGATGTTGGATGATGGCAGTATTCAGATTGACTTTCTAAAGCAGCCTCCGGTATTTGTTTGGTTTCAGATCACTGGTGCAGCCTTTGGTTGCCAGTTTTGGTAGTGTTTCAATCCTGCCATCTTGCACCTTACAAGTTTTAATTTTAATTGTCAAAATTTATTCCTTTCACCTATTTCTTTAACACTCCACAAAACTTCTTTGGTGACTCTTTATCAAATGTTGAGCAAAATCATCTAGGTGAAGAGGGTCAGAATATTTTGATGCATTGCAGGTGATGCATCAATGCGGTTTTCCATTGTGTTTGATGATGTAAAATTGCAGATTTACTACAGCTGTTTTTAAAATTGCAGACTTGATATTGTCACTTTCTCATAGAAACTTGAGTGTAGTGTTCAAGTATTGGGTAAATCACTGCCTTTGCCCACTAAGAGTGTTAAGTACGTATTCAGATTGACCATCTCAGTAGCTAGTATGTGAACAATTCAAACTGTCACAGGTAATGAGCAAGGTTGTAAGTTCCAACTACTAAAAAATGCTGGCTTAAACCTCAAAAAATTTGAAGGTACTTACTGTTGAATTACTTGTAGCTGTTTGAATTAACTCTTACCTTGAGATGTTAAGCTGAGCTCACATCTGTCTGCTTTTGGAAGCCAAGTGACCTACAAAGGCACAGTTGCAAAAGGAGTTGGAAGCTTTCCAGGCATCTATGTTAAAGTGTTTTAAGCAAAGTTAGCAAAGTACATTAACTAAATGCTATGCCTTAATGTGATTTAGTTTGGTTTCCTTAACTAGATAAGTATAGTCTCTCCAGTTCTGAGATTTATTCTGGGAAGAAGTTTTGATGTAAGATATTTACATTGTAAGTATTTAATTCAGGCCTTGTATCTTTTTTGCTCTAAAATTATGTTCCAGGATTAGTGAAGTGCTTCCTCTAAACTTGGAGGAGGGGCTCCAGCTATTTCTCATGCGGAAAAACCCATCGTAACTCTTGCTTACACCTGCAGTGCTGGTGAATTATGGGTCTTTCATACTGGTGGATGAACGCCGGTAATTCACTGTCACAGGTGAGGTATCATCCTGGGTGTTCAGAATTATCATCACATAAATCGTGTAATGAGGAACTTGGGCTGAAGCGACTTTACTCTGAAGAGGGGAAGTGCTGAGCTTGTTTACTGCATAAACTGTGCTGCTGGTTTTTATTGTGCGGTATATCTCTCCAATGCAGTCGAAATCTCAGCCTGTGTTTTATTGCAGACAGTGCCAGACTGATGTGTTTGGCTTGCAATGATGTGCTTCTCTCCTCATAAAATAAACTGCCCGTGGCACGGAAGTGTTATTACAAATGCCTACACTGCCAGGCAGAATGTTGAAAAGCTGTGGGCTTGTTGCATCCTTTTTGGTTTTCCCCTCAAGGGTATGGACAGGGGGAAGGTATAACATCATTATTCAGTAGTGCTCAGGTTCAAGTCCCTGATAGTTAGTGCTGGGTGCTTTAGAATATGACTTACATCTGCAGACAAAGCTAATCATGAGCAGGCGTAGCTCATTCAGAAGTATGGTCAATCTTCAGCCATCTGAATGATATGGAGAGCAATGGTCCAACCACAGGAGCAGTCTGAACAATACCAAAATGTCTACAGGTCCAGTACTAACTCTGGAAGTGGGCAATTCAAGATTAGACTAGCATTTTTTTGTCACATGTACATTGAAGTATACAGTGAAATGTGCTATGGTGTTAGGGATGTGCTGAGACAGCCCTCAATTGTCGCCACGCTTCCGGTGCGAGCATAGCGTGCCCACAACTTACTAACCCTCACTGATAATGCCTTTGGAATGTGGGAGCAAACTGGAGCACCAGGAGGAAAATCGACGTCGTCACAGGAGAACGCACAAACTCCTTACAGGCAGTAGCAGGAATTACAGCTGGCGCTGTAAGCATTGCACAGACAGCTATGTTGTGTGCTCTCTCATGATTTGTCACTGCACAAGCCAAGAGGCCTTTGCCGCCATCTGATACGTCATGGGAGATGGAAGGTCGTAAGCAGCGAGCTGGCTGTGTGCCCAGAGACCGGAGTTGTTTGGGCACAGAGCTCGTAAAAAGCAACGCAACAGACTTTTAAATCATAAATCAGCAAGTTTTTTGTTAATGTCTCCCGTCTCGCTGTGAAACGGGGATACCTCTTTTTCCCTTATTAGGGAGCAAGAGAGCCTGTGGTATGTTGAATAGTCTTTGAGGTTCTGCAAGTCTGTGTCTTTATTGATGCTTTGCTTGAGTGCTCAGTGGCGGGTGCCAATCCCTTTTTGCTAGTGGAGGAGGGGGTCATCACTGCTGCTTATGTGTGGTAGGGGGGAACTGGCTTTGTGGTTCTAACATTTAACTATCATTCATTCTTTGGGGCACTCCTGTTTCATGGATGTTTGCAAAGAAAAAGAATTTCAGGATGTATATTGTATATACTTCTCTGACATTAAATGTACCTATTGAAGATGGCTGGAAAACTGTTGCCCATATACACAGCAATGTTAAAATGTTATCAGAGAGACAATTGTAGTTGGGCTAATGTTTTAAATTTCATATGCTGTTAATATGAAAATGCTTTGTACGTGTTCAAAACATCATGGTGACAAACTCATGTAAACAAACTTAAGTTGACCTCTGTTAATGATTCCAGTAGGTACTGATATCTCTGAGGTCAGCTTAATGAGACTCTTGGACAGAAACTCATTTCCAGCCATCTGTAATCCTGTTCTCATCTGGGTTCCATGCTTGCCCTTCCAGGGTACACGGCAAGACAAAATATGAATATGCAGTTTCCCTTCCCACTAGGGCTGGGTTAGTGGAGCAAATTGGGGCATAGTTCCGGACAATATCAAGATGCCCCATCTCTGCCATAACTTCCAGTTTTAATATAATGGATACTGCATACAGCCTAGAATTGAATCGTGGACCTTTTTGTGCAGGAGAGGGTATTGATCTTAATTTCCTGTTTGAGCAATGACATACATCAAGTTCAAGCTCACCTCCAATTGCAGACCAAAACAAAATATTGGCTCAAATATTAATGTAAACTGAAAATATGACAAATTTTATCAGTTTGTTAAATATTTTGTAGAAGCAAAATTAATTGATTGGTATTTATGATGTAGAATCTTCCACATTCTGGATGGAGTTAAATATCTGGAAATTCATAGGTTTGTACGTCTGGAATGTTCTGTTAATTCTGATTTCCAGAATTTGCAACTTTTAAATTTTGCTTAATGTGCTTCAAAGTAGTCTCAACACTGCATTTACCCCTGTACTTTTCTACTTTACTCAAAGGATATAAGCATTCATCAGATCTTTTCACATTCATATACTGGTTGAACATCATGTAATTAAGATCTACCAGTGATTTAACAACAGACTTCATATTTTCAATTTTTTAAACTCAACAAAATCTCAAAAACTTTTCCTCTGAGAATGTGCATTTCTTTGGTTGTGCAGACGTTAAGAATATTTTAATATTTAAAATATTCTAGAGATCCGTGGAACATTGTGGGCATGCTATGTTGGCACCGAAGTGTGAGGCGACCCTTGCGGGTTGCTCCAGGCACATTCTTGAGTGTGCTGGTTGTTAACGCCAACGATGAATTTCACTGCATGTTTTGATGTATATATAAGTCTGAATCTTACAATTGTCATTTTCAGATTATTTGAGTAATATTTACCTGATTTTCTTGCCGTTACTCGGTGGTTACCGGTCCTTGTTTCAAAGCGCTGAGTATTGTGGCCATGGAAACCTTTTTTTAACCAGTTAGTGTTACCAGGTGTGTGGCAATTCCATCAACCCGGTCTTATTTTATATTCAACCACTCAAGTTCTGACCTGGCCTTGCTCCAACTGGAATAAATGTTTTACGAGGGGTCCTCAGCTGCAGTGGGAAAGAACCAGTGGATATTTTAAGAGGGCGTGGAGAAGGACCTAAGAGTCCACGGCTTAGTTCATCTCAAGCAGCTGAGTAACCGAGGACTCTGATCTATGGGCCATTCCCAGGGACACATATTGAAACAGACATCAAATAGATATGAGCTTGGTGGCTCTTTGCTCTGTACAAAACTTGTTGGTCTTCCAGCGCAATGAGATATTTGTAAAAGAAAAGTGTAAGGGAAGATTTGACAGCTAGCATATTCCAGGCTACAGGAGTACATGCTATGGGATGTGCTAAAGTTTGGTGTCGACAATGCAGAAATCCTGGGGCAATGGACCACTGACAATGGTCCTTCTGCTACTAGACCTGGAAAGGCTGAGTTGAGTAGGGAAGCCCTCTCAGATAATGAAAGAGTATATTACCTCAAGGATCCAGGTGAAAACTATGATTTTCTTAAAAAAGTATTAATACTAGTGAATGTAAAAAGTTTTTGCACTGCGTTTTTCTTTTATCTAATTAGATAGGTTTTTCCCTAACCTGGGGTTAGAAAGTCTCAAGGAAATTGCTAAACCATCAAAACTGTGATGAACTTGTTTTGATGTTAATTTCAGTGTTGCTTTTGCTTTTAAATCTCAAAGGTGCTAGGTCGAGAGGTGTACACGTCCAACAACCAGCTGGGAGGTGTCCAGATCATGCACAACAATGGTGTGACCCACACAACAGTCTATGATGACTTCGAGGGAGTGGTCGTCCTTCTCCAGTGGCTGTCCTACATGCCCAAGGTCTGTTTTCAAAGTTGTATTTTGAGCAAAAATATTCATGACCTCTTAATATACATTATTTATGATAACTATTAAAAGAAAATGACTGTAATCAAATACTACAGGTGCAGCTGGTAGTAACCCACTCTGTTACTTGGATAGCCAAAAATAAACCATTACAGGAGAATAGTTAATTTTCAGTTAATAGTTGCTTAGTTTATTAACAGGCATTGATACACGTAACAAAGAAAACCCAGATCTGCTTATAATAGATCATAACTGTAACCATTATAATTTCATATAACATATAAATTATGTGTTTGATAGATAACAATGTGGACATTTATTTTAAGATTTTTTTTAAACTTTAATCAAAAATGCTACAGACAATTTTTTTAATAGACAATAATATACATTTGAGGCAATGCTGTTCATAAGTCTTGAATATCTAATAGATAAAGATATATACTGTTTGTAATTGCAGGCTTAATGGACAGTTTATACAGTTACGAACTATGTAGCTGCTAGTTTCCACATTTACGAATTTAAACTCATTGAACTGATGCACTTTCAATAGGCAATAATCCACAATTTTAAGAGAACTTGAGTGAGGTGTGTATGTGGAACCATGTGATAATGAAAGTTGACATTGAATTTAGGTGCTATTTTTTAACTGAACTTATTTTTAAAGTACGTGGCTTTGTGGAATTGAGGGTGCCTGGGAGAAGGATATTTGTACCTCTGTTGAAAGGTTATCTCCTGTACCTACAGGCAACCTTTATTGGTTTTCTCACAATTTTTTTTTCTGTGGAAAATTCATAATGGATGTTTTTCATCATGGATGAACTTTTAATGACATTTATCTGCCTTGTTGCTGCTGGTCTTATAAATTTTATGTTGCATTTGCTTTGGTAGATTTGGAGGTGGTATTTTGTTTTGTAAATTGGAGTTGATTTTATTTGTACAATCTTTTTATTTGTAGAATGTATCAAGTTCCGTGCCCATCCTCAAGCCCAAGGATCCCATTGATAGAGTTATTGAATTTGTTCCGACAAAAGCACCTTATGATCCTCGGTGGATGCTTGCTGGACGAACTCACCCAAGTAAGGAAAAGAAAAATTTTGTGCTTCAGTTACAATAAATTACACTGTGAAGGAAGGAAGTTTATTTTCAGCGTTGTGGGAAGATATTCATTGAGTAACCACAGTAGGAGGAGACATGAGCCAGTACTTTTTTATTTAGTTAGCTATCCAACTGCTGGAGTTGTAGTTGAAGCAAAATGCAACAGATGCTGCGAACCTGAAACAGAAACAGGCAATGCCAAAAATAGTCAGTAGGTCAGTTCTGAGTACCTGAGTACGAGTGATGGTCCTGCAATGTTAACTCTGTTCCTCTCTCCACAGTTGCTGCTTGACATGTTGAGTGTTTCTGTCATTTTATATTTTTGTTTCAATTTCTTGATGAATTAATTTAGTGGTTCAAACAATGTGCAGTCTGAACTAGCCTTTTCTTTCCATTTTTCTCCGCTCCCCTGCTGAATCAGAATCAGGTTTATTATCACCAGCACGTGTCGTGACATTTGTTGACTTAGCAGCAGCAGTTCAATGCACTACGTGATGATTAGAAAGAAGAAAAAAACTGTAAATCAGTTACAGTGCATATATGTATATTGAATAGATTCAATATAGTGCAAAGACAGAAAGAATATTTTTTTAAGAGAACTGAAGTTGATATGATCAATTCCATTTATTAATTGAAGTTCAGGCCCCATGTCCATGCCATTATATGGTCAACTTCTGTGTCTAACGTTAAAGTGAGGAGTGGGACTGAACAGTGTTAAACTGCTGTGCCCACCTTCACCATCAAAGCCTCCAACCATAACCATTTGACTAAAATCTGTGCACCTAGCTCTCATACTTGAGTACCTCAACTTAAATTGAGTTGAAGTCCTCATCTTTGCCTTGTATACTTCTGGACTTGATAATTGCAACATACATAAATGACATTTAACTGTCATTCATTCTTTGGAGTACTCTGTTTTCATAGATGGTTGTGAAGGATGCATATTGTATACATTTCTCTGACATTAAATGTACCTTTTGAAACCTTTGAAATATTCCTAGCCTTTAACTCTGAACAATTTTGACATCACACAAATCTCGAATGCTCAACTCCTCACTCACACGAACCCCTAGTCACCTACAAACCTTATCTGCATTGGCTTCCAGTTATTAAATTTTTAAATTCTCACCATTGCTTTCATTTTCTCGCTCTCCTCAGTTATTTCCCCAGCCCTGTGACTACACCAATGGTTATGACTTCCAGATCATTCCAGAGTTTAAATATCCACCACTAGCAGCAAATCCTTCAGCTGCCAGCAGTGTAGGTTCTATCACATCCCTCACAATTCACTTTGCACTCTAGGTGCGATTTAAGAACTTGGCTGTTTGACCGCTGTATTCTTCACCTGCCCAAACAGTGCCTGGCTTGTGTTGTTTGATAATGTTCCTGTGAAGCAGTTGAGATATTTTACTTCATTAAGCGTTATTCATGACGGCAAGACAGTGTTGTATCAGAAGCAAAAAACCACAAACTATTTTACTATCCTTTAGAGGACCACATTAGTTACACTTGCACCTTAGTACTGGTTTCAAATTTCTACCTATTTGTGCAAATTAAATTCACATTTTGATAGTAGTCTCCCATCTGTCAACTGGGGTGTTTTGATAATATTTTTGCATTTGTGTTATATAATGGGTTTAGCTTTCCCTCTGGTAAGCAAGCACATAAGCTTTTAGCTTCCTTGACAAACAGGATGAACTTAGGTATTCAAATCCATATTTTTCTACAAGTGTTAACACAGGTTGATAAGGTGATGAGAAAGTATATAGTTTAACAAAAAATCTGATGGAGATACTAAATGTGTCGAACAGCATCTATAGGAGGAAGTATTTGTCATTTGGGCCAAAACCCTGATTAGTCCAGCAGATTTTTCATTGCTCCGGATTTGAGTATTTGCAGTCTCTTTTGTCTCTGAGGTACGTAGTTTGCTTGCTTTCATAGGGCTGGGCGTAGACTATAAAACTTGGGAGGTGATGTTGCAAGTTCACAAAATACTGATTAGACTACACTATTACGTACCCCGTAACTGGGTCACTTACCAGCAAAGATAGAGAGGTCCATTGAAGCCTGATGATACAATTTTTTAACAGTATTTATTAGTAAAAATACACAAAAGTAATATTAATGCAGATATACAGATAATATACATCGTCAATACTAAATCTAAAAGTGCGGGTATAATAATAATCAATAAGAAATAAGCACTATCGTCTAGGGGATAATGTATTGTCGGATGGAACTATAAAAGTCACTCAGTTCATGCAGGCTGCAGCCTTTGGGGACCACTGGGTTTGCAATAGTTGGACAGAGAGAGAGATTTTGAGAAACTTGTCGGCTTTCCTTTTATGATTTCGATCCGTCAGAGTCTCGTTGGTGTGGCCGTTCACTTGTGGCCTCTCCTTTAGCTAAGCCGTTCTCCCGTGGTGAGCCCGTCAATCCCAGGCAGGGGAAGGACGCACAAGAGCCCCCCACCGGCTTTTTGCTATAAAACGCTGTCACGGGATTTCCAGCGTTTCTCCTGGTGCGTCTAAAGGGGTTGTTCCCCAGACCCTCTTTTATTCTTACTCACGGGGTCTCAGATGTCAGTCAGGTTGGGATGATGCAATCCCTCAACCAGCCCACTCTGGTCATCCCCTGAGGGGCTTCAATGAATAGTACAGTACTCAATACACAATTCCGTCTCCAAGAGACAATGGCCATTATCAGTGGCTTTGTTTTCGCTGAGGCCAGGACACATTCCAAACCTTGTGGATTCTGGACATCTCTCTCTCATTTCCTGGGTCCCAGACCCGAATTAATAGCGATCTTGCGGTTCTCAAAAAGGAAGGGGCGACTTTGTACCCTTCGGCCCCTCAGAGTTGTGGCACATTCGTAACAATACATGAAATATAGTTGGCCACATCATAGGAAGGACGTTAACGCACTGGAGAGGGTGCAGAGGGGATTTACCAGGCTTTGCCTGAATTGGAGGGCTAATTTATGGGTGGAGATTGGAAAGACGGGACTTGTTTTCCCTTAAAAAAAAAGGAAGCTACAGTGTGACATGATAGAGAAATATAAAATTATAAGAGGCATAGATGGTTTACAGTGAGAGGAAAGAGTTTTAAAGGGGATCTAAAGGGAAAGATTTTTATCCAGATAGCGGTTGATGTCTGGGACCTTCTGCCAAAGGAAGTGGTGGAATCAGATTATAACTATGTTTAAGAAGCCTTTAGATGGCACTTGAATAAGCAAGGCATTGATGGGCGGGGACCTAATGTGGGCAAATGCAATTATTGTAGATGGACAAGAATGGATATGCTTGGACAAGGAATCCACTTCTGTGCTGTACAACTCTGTCTCTAATACTGAACAACCTTCAGTTGTCTAACCAAAGTTAATGTGATCAAGTTTTAGAAACAGTTGAGATCACGCAGACATTATACAATATATTATGTCTTTAGTATTACCAGTCAAAGATGAGTTTATAGGGATCAATATTTATCTAAGGTCTACTTCTGTGGACTCTGTGAGGGTACTTAATTCAAGGCTCTAAAGAGTGTGCATCTCATAAACAATAAATTACCTTGATATAACTGCTACTAGGTAGAGCAGTAGCCACGAGGGAGCATGCAGTTGCTTCCTTCAGTAAATGCTACAAAAAAAAACTAGCCAACGTTGAGTTCCTGATGAGTAGACTAACTTGTCAGTTGTCTTGTTTGTAGAATTTTGGTATATGTGAGGTGACTTAAGTGTTCCACACACCAGCAGTGTTATCAAACTGATGTGTTATTTATGAGATGCATCGGATGTTTCAAGAGGCTTGATGGATGCATGTTCCATCTGTGTGTTAAAAGAATTAATTACCAAGAGAAAGACATGGTCTAGTTTCACCAAAAAAAACACTTGTTTGAGTATTCATTGTCTTGTATTGAGGTAATTGTGATTGTCTCTAGAATGCTGCACCAGCAGTGTTTCTAGTGACTCCAGCTCCTAATTTAGTGAGAGGTTTAAAGAGCAGATGATTCCTAGTGATAAGTTACTTCAGATCTCTCATAGGTTAAAAGTTAAAGTAATTTATTACAGAAGATGGCAGTGCGATATTCTTCATATTGACAACAAACACAGGTTTGGAATGTAAAAGGCAGTCAACGACACCTGACTTCAAGATAATTTCAGGATTGATGGTAACATTATACTGTAGGGTCAAAGTCACATGGATTGAGAAGTAGACTAACAATATGGTAATTACAGTTTGACTTTTGATTAAAACACTTGCTGAAGTGATTAAGCCAACACGATTGCTTATCTAAACCTCTCGGGTTTAAATTGCTTTTTTGTGCTTTGTGTTGTTTCTTTCCACGAAAACTACTAATTTACTGAACTATTTCCTTCAAGCCCTGTCAAATTTTTTGCCCAAATTTCAGTTAGCTAGAAAATTAATAGAAGAATTGTAGTTAAACTTCTGTGTCTGTAAAATGGCTACAAAGAAGCTCCACTCATGGGGCAAAGTGTGTAATTATAAAGATGTTCTGAATGTTCCATCCAAATTGGGACATTGTGCATGTGTGTGTGTTCTAAGAAATACTGAACTTGTTGGAAGATGAGGTTTGGTAGGATCCAGCTGGTGATCATCAGGTTACTTTCAAGACTAGGCAATGGTTCTTGAATGAAACTTGATAGAGACACAGTCTTATGCTTAAGTAAATAGAAATAAAAATTGAACAAAATTATAGCTTTCTTTATCCCTGCAGCACAAAAAGGACAATGGCAAAGTGGCTTCTTTGACAATGGATCCTTCACGGAAATCATGCAACCCTGGGCACAGACAGTGGTGGTAGGAAGAGCCAGGTATTTTATAAGATACTCCTTTATCAGTTATTTAATTATTTAACCTTTCCATTTCCTCCACTCCTATCCCACCCCACACAGAGTGCTCCCCAGCAAGATTGGTCAATGTGATAATATTGGTAGGACCCATATGGGCAAATTAATCCCTTTCCTTCTGCCCTCATGTAAAATTGAATGAGTGTAAGTCTTGAGCCCACGTTATCAAGGGATATGTTTGCTATTGCATAAGTACATGAGGAAACCTGTTTGCCTAGAGTAGAGGGATATTCTGGTAAGTAAGATCAGATGTTGTGAACCTGCTTTCAACAACTTGAATTGGTGTGCTTGAAAACTGTAAAAGGAATGTAATGTTGTATTGGAATCCTGGAGAATGCCAGAAGTTATCCATACCCTTTTGAGTTCTGGCAGTACTTTATTAAATCCCAGCTCTTGCAACATCAGCTTATAAGACGCTAATGAAAATGTGAAATGAAGCTCTTTCCCAAATTTCAAAAAGCCATCCTTGTATCTATGATATACTCTTTTGTCAATTTATCCATTTCGGAACTTTTTTTTAAGCAGCTTTCAACAGTTGAGCAGAGGTTTTGAGGTATATTCTCACGAGAGCTGGACTGTGCCTTCTCAAATTCATTTCATATGGGCTGAACGTGTATGACTTCCATCCTATGTTTCAGCAATTCAACATTTCTTATGTTGGAAGTGAGCTCTGTTTAAGCAATCACCTAGCATAAATAAATTAATTTCATCTATGAGGGAAACAATACATGTGGTGAGGTGAGGAGGGAATGTAGATAATCTGTTTGCCCTTTCTCTCAGAGCAATTGTTTAGCACTTTCCAGAGCCTGCCACTCCTTTTGGTTAACAGAATCCATTAAATCTCTCATAAGCAGCCTCCCATGGTGGCCAGCAGCAGCTTTCTCTGTGCTGCTTATCTGATGTGAAAGTTGAAGTTTCTCCATTCAGGTGCCAAGTGAAAATAAAAGAAAAACACAAATTACTAGAACAAATTATATTCCATTGCCCACTATTTCCCCAGTTTTTTTTTATAACATAGTATTCATACAGGTCAAAAAGGGGCTATTTATCTCATAGTCAGTGGTAGTACCCCAAAAGATATGCCAATTAATGATACTCCCACCTTTTCTTTGTTGTTTTACTATCTCTGCCTTTTAAATTGAAGTTTCAACTTCTTTTTGATAATTAATGAATCAGCTTTCTCCAGTTTTTCAGCCTGACTGTAATTTATTTGTTGATTTTTTTTAAAGAAAGCTCATTTACGCTCCACTCCTGTAGCTTTTTTTTGTCAATTATCTGCTTAGCCTAAAGCATTTGGAATAGCTTCTTCCCATCTAATTTACCAAATTCTCTCATTGGGTTGAAAGTCTAGAAGGGAAGAGAGCTGCCAACAAACCCCCACCCTTGGGTGGGAATGAGCGTTGAGATGACGATGCCCTCTTTGACAGACGTGCCTGTGTATTGCAGCATGTAAGTTGGGGTCAGATGCCCTTTCATCTGACCACTGAGATCAGATGAACTGATTAGTCTTGCTAGCTGAGGGGCAGGATGCTCTTTCAATCTGGCCCCTCAGCTTCACGTCAATTGGCATTTGTAACATAGATGAGGCCACTAGATTGAAAAGGTTAAGTACAGGTTAAATGTCTTGTGATTTATTTGATATTATTGCCTCTAATTTATTTCAAATATATATTAAATTCTTCTTTTATTTTGGTAATGTTGGTTATTTTTTTAATTATTCGACTGTTTCCAGCTATGCCTGAGCTGTCATAAGGACATTAGGGATAGCACATCCTCCAGTTGGCCTATGTAGAGGCCTAGTCACTACTCACAAAATGCACTGCTACAGAATACTTGCAATGAGACCTGGAGTGCTTAGACCTATAAGGTTGCTCAAGGTTTCTGGGGCCTTGTGAGATCTTGTGCTTAGTAGAGCATGATCCGGCTCATTATTTTGAACACTTCCATTAAGGCTTAGCTTTCTCTCCTTTCGACATAATCGACACTCCCTTGCTGTGCTAAAATGGCAGACGCAAATGTGGTGTACGCATCCATTGATTTAATGTTGCATTGCTGTCCCTATCTAAGAGTACTTGAAGCGAACAGGCAACTGTAGAAAAGCAAAAGGGGGGGATGAAAATGATGAAATTCATAAATAAACTTGAAAACTATTGGAATTGTGCAACTGTCGTTCAAATCTGAAAGAGAGTGTTAGATTTTCATTGTTGAAGCGAGTCATTCCATGTTGCTCTTCATTGGATTTGGTCATTTGCAACTTGGAGCATAATGGCAAGCACTTTCCCTTTCTGGAACAGTTTTTGACGGCACAGGCTGACTCAAGCACCTGGGTATGTGGACCTCATTCTAATGAAGGCAATACATAACTCTGTCCTGTGTCCCAAAATAGGACTATTGTCCATGAAAGCATTGTATAATAAATGGTTGCTGACACAGTAGGACTCTTCTCTTCCGCTTTTCCCCAGCTTCTCTTACTAAATGGACTACTTACTTGCAATCCCACCAATTTTTACCACCCTTCCCCCCCCCCCACCCTCCCCAACTCACGCAGCCATCCTAATTTTATCCGATTCATTTCTTGCCTCTCTTCGTTGACACTCTTCAAGGGACAGTTAAATGGATGTCCTTTTGTTTGTCATGATGAAATGATGGCAATTACTCAGATGTTTTCAATGACACGGCAGTCTAAAATGCTTGAGTGGTTTTGTGTATAAATGAGGCACCAGCAAACGTGCAGAATAGCAAGAGAAACAAAAGAGCTTAGAGCACTTAAATGTCTTTCTTCGAAGAGAAGTGTGTTTTTGTTTTGGCAGTGGTTTAAGGGAGCAAAGCCAATCTTAAATGCATTGTAAAATTTAGATAGTGCCCAAAGCACCTATTTGCCTCTGTGGGGTTCAGTAGTAGCAAGCCAAATGTTGTGTGAAAAGATTAACTAGTAAAGAGGTGGACACATTAGTGAGCTCATTGGAGCTGCAAGATTAGAGCTTTTATTCTGTTTTGTACAATGATAGTTTACTCGCTGGCGAGCACAGACCTGATCCAGACCTGTTTTGTCATTGCTTTCAAATGATTTGGATAAATAGTAATTCCTGCTATTTCCATATCCAAGTCAGTAAGTTTGGAATAATGAAAATTTTAAAAACAGATGTAAACTTTGCTAATGGCAAGTTGATGAATATTTCTGGAAACTCGGATACTGAGATTTTAAAGATTATGTTGCTGATTTAAACTGGTATTATAGCAGGTTTTTATCCCAAGGTTAGTAATGAGCGGTGCATTCTGTAAACCTGTGTTGATGTTTGTACTGTGAATGGATTGAATTTGTATTAAAAATACAATAGAACAGTAGGACAGAAGTCTCAGGAAATACAGACAGCAAATCCCCATTTGGGAGCATTTTGAGTTACCAATGCATCTCCAAAATAGAATGTGAAGGTTTTGAAAAACATTCCTTTTTTTTTGCTACTTTGCTGTCAGTTCCAGTGCCAGGTCATGAAGTTAGTGAGGATATAAAGTTCACATAAGTAGTTGCTGAATGGGCAATGTTGGGTGCTGAACAGCAAGATAAAGTAAGCAGGGAGAGAACTGCCAGCATGTGGGATACAAGGGTCATTAAGCTGGTATGACTAATACTGAGATGTTGAATATATTCATACTGAGAGAAATAGATTTTTGCATTATTGGGGAATAGAAGGTTGAGGAGAATAAGCAGTAGAGTGGAGGCCAAGATTGGATCAGCATGTAGATTTTCATTAAGGAACCAGGAGAATTTGACACTTTATTTTCTGTTAAGTGTGTGTGTGTGTATGTTTTTTTTTGGGAGGGGGGACCAAATCCTAACATCACTCCAATATACCAACTGAGTCCAGCTAGTTCAGCTCAATGAATGACTACTGGTGTCTTAGAATGTACAGTGCAGGAAACTGGCCGTTTCACCGGCCATGGTTCCACTAATCATGATGCCAATCTAAACTCATTCCATCAGCCAGTAAGTACATGGTCTATATCCCTTTATTTCTTGCCTGCTCATGTGTTTGTCTAAATGCCTCTTAAATGTCACCATTTGTAATACATGCAGATGACTTACCGTATGGAGTCATAGAACACTAAACAGAAACAGATCCTTTGCCCATCTGAACCGCAAGGAGAGATAGCAAAGTGTTGTTAAAATGAGCTCTACAAATTAAACTCCCAACTATTATTTCCCAGTTTATTTCACCAACACTTGGATATCTCTTTGCAGTCTAAGGCTACTTCCACACAACTAACAATTCCCATCATTGTTCCTGTCATACATGCAATTACTGATTTTTTTACCTCCTGGATCCACATCCAATTCAGCCAGCAGAGGTGGTAGGTGCAAGTTCAGGAGAAGTACAGAGGGCTATAGTCTGGTGAAGGTACTTTCGAATAGTTCAGAAACTAGGTTGGCATGGACTAGGTGGGCCAAGTGGCCTGTTTAAGGAGTATTGAGGGACCTTGTAGAGCCAGGTCTCTAGATCCCAGAATATGATAATGCAGACAGTGTTTAGGAAGCTACATGTTAGACAAGTTATCGAATATAGAGCTAGTGACATAATGGCCAACCTTAATAAAATTTTGATCAGACCTCAGCTGGAATAGTTGGCAGTTCTGGGCACCATGCTGTACAAGGATGTTGTGTACAGTGTGTTAGTGTTATAGAGGGTGCTGAGGCGATTTGTCATGATATATAGCCTGGGATGGAGCAGTTCAGTTATGAGGAGAGACTGGATAATCTCGGTCTCTCTCTCTAAAATGGAAGTGGTTAAGTGGAGACGTGATTGAAATATATAAGATTATGATGGGTATAGAATTTTTCCCCTTATTGGAGATAGATAAAACTAGAAGAATGTAGGTTTAATAAAAGGGGAAAGAGATTTAGAGGGGATCCCCTCCACTCTGAGAGTGCTAACTGTCTGGAATGGCCTGCCTGAGAGAGTGGTTGAAGCTGACAGTATTTAAGAGCTGCCTAGATTGCTTAGATGTGGAAGGCCAAGGATTGGGTGATGAGATTTAATACAGATGGGGCAGGTTGGGCTGAATGGTCTTTTCCTGTATTGTGTGATTCTGTTAGAATTTGGTACCTACCTTCAGTGAGCAAATGAGAACCATTAAATAATCATCAAACTGTGGAAGATTCACCCAATTCAGCAGCAAATATGATCTGCCTAAATTTCCATGGAATAATAATTAATTTACTCCTTTGTGAGCTTTAATAAATCTGTTCTTGTATGTTTAACGAATTCATTCCTCACTGTATGGTGGCATTGTTTGGTGCGGGGCATTCTTTTGAAACAATTGGCAGAACCTTTATGTTCTCTTCGCAGGATCATTTTGGATTTGTTTTGGGATGCCCTGTTGCTATAGAATGGCCTGTCATTTGTACAAATAGGAGTGAATACACTGTGTAAGAATAGCTAAGTGATGAACTTGCAGCGTTTAGTTAGGACCCTGAGGTGCATCCATGAACTCTCCATTGACACTGAAACGTGAGGCTCTTGTCACACAGGAAACAACCCGGCAGCCGCAGGCTCAACTATTCATGCATCGACAGGAACTTGAAAGAAGTTTTAATTTCAGTCCACAATTTTTTTTAGTCTTCACATATTTTCTTTGTAAATTTAAGATTCATGTGTAGGTGGTTACTTCCTGATCCATTTTCGGCATATTGGTGCACATGAATATTGAACGATGTGGTGACTCACTACATTGTTATGGAGTCACTTTTGTTGTATTAATTGTTCTTTTCTCCCCATCTTGGCTCGTGTGGGCTGTCATCTGTAATGACCTTCATTTTTCTGCTCTATTAAGTTGCTTTGTGCACTCTCTATTGCAGATTGTTGTTGTGTAGAAATCCTGCTGTAATGTTATCACTACTGGTGCTGTGAAATTTTTTCCTCTTACACTGTGGGGTAGATTTCCCAATACAAGCAGGATCTTGCCATTGTACTTCCAGTCTGTGCAGTACCCTGGTGCACATTGTGGTATAAAATTAAGTTATGCAGAGCTGCTTGGCCTTGCCGGTCTACACCGATGTTTATTCTCCTTCAGCCTTCTTTTTCTTTAACTATGACTTTATGTCATGTTTCTTTCTCCTCTACATCTGTTTGTCTAGCTTTCTTGGCTGTTCTGTGAGAAGTGGATTACACAGTCTCACCAGTCTCAGTGAAGAAGTTGCTCCTGTATTGTTTATGAGATTATTGGTGACAATTTATTGTACCTCGTTTTTGTCTCCTTCAAAAGCTAAAACATTTCCTGTATAGCTACTCATGCTAAGATATATTAGGTCAGCCATCAGTCGTTCTGGAGAAGAGAATCCAGTCTGTTCAGCTTTTCTTGATGGTTATAATCTCTCAATTCCAATGATATCCTTGTGAATCAGATATTACACAATCCCCCTTTTTTTTAAAGTAACCCTGAGGTTCAGCCAGTATGCGTCTGTCTTGGGTATGGCAGCCTCTGGCCTAGCCAAACTGAGAAATCTCGTTTGTGTGGATGCTACGTTACGTGTTGCCCGGTTACAAATCCGAACCGCAAAATATCAGACAGTACACTGTATGCAATTCAACGATTGAACTTTTTAGATCTTAATCTGACTATAGGGTTAGTAAAGAAAACAAAAAGAAAAGGGGCCCATTTTAATGAAACAGCCTAAAATGTACATTGGAGCGCAAGGAATCGTCCGTCCGGACCCATCGACCTCCCTCCGAGCATCGCTGACTGTCAGACCCTCACACCGGCAGTCTGCCAACTCTTTCCATTCGCATCTTCTCTCTCCATCTCTCGCCAACAAAAGATCACAAAATCCCTGCTCCCAGACCCACAAGAAAGAACAACGTGCCACTCATTGCCCTGTTATCTGTAGTCTTAACCCAAACATTGCTGCTATAGAGAAACCATTACCTTAGCAGTGGAACATTTCGGAGCAGCCATTACATTAGCAGTGAAACCTTACAGTGCGTTACATTAATATGCAGACAAGGATCAAGCACTGTACTTGAGCACAATCCAATTCACATTTGATAAAAGTTGAACATAACTTTCTTCAGAAAGAAATAGATACATCAGTGATTTCCATTTTTATTTATAAGGGACCTGGCTCTAAATGGAGATAAAAGTACATCTGTGCTTGCTGATTTAATTAACCCTCAGTCTTTCAGCTTGCTTCACGTCTGTGTTGTATTTGGTCTTTGACTTTGTAAGGAACATCACTGGTGCTCATCTGATAATCAAGCATGAAACTTACTTTTAAAGTAACTTCAGAACAAAACTGCCCATGATGCAGTAATCTGCAAAAGTTTTGGCTTGAACAACTTTTATCAAGTCAAGATGTTCATTTGAAATGAAATGCAGATTAGAATTGATGTGCTTAGCAATCTGAGCAAATTTCAGCAGTGATTTTTTTTCCCGCTGCTGAACATCTTACTAGTAACTACATCCTCTGTACCCAATCATTGGCTCAAAATAAAAAAGATTCCATTTTTGTTGAAATACAAGAACGGTAAAGGAGGCAATTCCGATTGCATCTTGCTTTCCTCTATTACTCTACAGTGCAGTTTTAACATTGTGCAGCATAACCAAAGTCAGAAACATCACTGCTGCAGTCAATGGGTGGTGCAGGATCTGTGAGTCTGCTTCTCTTGAAACTTGCTTTATGATGGATGGATTTACTAGTGTGTTGTGACTGGCTCAGCCCTATGAGCAAAGTGAGCAGCTTAACTGAGAGTAATTTTACTCCCCACAAGATCCTTGTATATATTCTTTTTGGAAGCATTTCATTCACCCACATTTCATGTGGGGTTGTGAGCGCAGGTTGATATTTATTTTTTGGTTGGTCTGCAAACTGCCTGTTCATCCGTTTCATGCTTTGGTGGATGACTTTCACGCAAGGGCACCACCTGGTTGTAATGCCAATAAATAATCTGCAGCTAATTACAAGCGAATGCTGTGTCAGGGTATATATTATAAGGTCTAATTGGCAGACATTTCCTGCTCACATCAAAATTGACTCTTTTAAGGAGACCTAAATTGAACGGACAATACCGCGGGCCACTCCATGTGGTTTCAGTAACGAAGCCTTGAGCACTGTTGGAAATCGGTGCTCCCCTCATCTCTTTCCTCTTGTGACTGCTATCACTCTTGCTCTTGTTCTTTAGCCTGTTCATTCCCATTTTATTCACCTGAAGTCATTGAACACAGAAACAGGCCCTTCAGTCCATCTAGTCCATGCCAAGCTAGCCACATTGAGCTGCACCCAGACCACGTCCCTCCCATCCATGTACCTTAAATGTTGAAATCAAACCTGCATCCACCACTTCCACTGGCACCTTGTGCCATGCTCTCATCATCATCTGAGTTAAGTTTCCCCTCATGTTCCCCCGAGACATTCCACCTTTAGCCCATGACCTCTATTTCCAGTCACACATAATCTCAGTGGACAAAGCCTGCTTGCATTTACCCTATTTGTACCCCTCATAATTATGTATACTCCTATCATCTCTCCCCTCATTCTCCTACGCTCCAGCGGGAAAAAGTTATAACCTATCCATATAACTTAGGCCCTCAAGTCCTGTCAACATCCTTGTAAATTTTCTCTGGAATAACGTAACATTAACATTTTTCCTTTTAGTGCTTGCTGTCTGTTTCTATCTTGCAGATGTGTTCTTGGTTTGAATCCACTAAATAAATACAAATTCATCCTTTCACTTTGGGAAAGGACCCAACGTGAATGCTGACCGTCAAAACAATTTCTCATCTGAAAGTAACACTGTTGAGTAACAAATGGGTACCTTGCTGTAAATGAAATATTACTTGTATCAGTGTGGCATATTTTAAGAGTGAATGTTGTGAAGAAGAGTCTCGGGCCTGAAACGTTGACTGTTTATTCATTTCCATAGATGTTGTGTGACCTGCTGAGTTACTCCAGCATTTTGTGTGTTGTTTTATTTTTGTCCAATTTTATGAAAGGACTTAATAAAATTAGTAAATAATCTAGCACCAAGCCACCATTTGATACATCAACTCTGTGTCATTATTTTGAAAGATCTATCTAAATAGTTTTACTCTTCTCTATTAATATATGATGGGAGCAACCTTGCAGATTAATTCACACTCATTTGAAAGCTATTGTTGTATCTATTGCTCCGACCAATTCAGATCACAACAGTGGTTCATTTAAAGAAGAAAGAGCTCAGTTTGACTCTTGCATGCCACAATGGAATTTTACCCTGGTTACCCAAGTTCTGTTCATTAATATCCGCCTAAAAGAAGAACGGTCCTGTAAGCCCTTCTAACCACCTTTGCAAAACCACCTTGTAGTTATAGTCCTTTGCTTTCTGTGCTGGTAGTTGGCCTTGCTTTCATGCTACCCTTCAGACAGCACACTTTTCCCATCCCAGTCTCTGATGTGGTAAACTGAAATCTCTCATCAGGTGCTGGGTCTAGTGTGAATAAGGTGGGCCAAATGCTTTATTTCATGCTTCACATCACTATGAATGTGATTTGTTTTATTAACCTATATAGTTACATGCATGCATACATTTCAAGTTCATCTTAGGCCACTGTTTACTCGACCACTATCAGATCCTGCCTATCACTGTATAACTCTGTGGTGCTGTCTTCCAGTTTTTTTTTTCCCGCATCTACTCTGGTGGCTCAGTATTTTATGTTAACATCTAACTCCCTGCTACTCTAACTTAGCCTGTTCCCAACAACACAAGTTAACCTTGCCAGAGGGATATTGGATCAGTGTTTCTGCAGCTGTAAATCATTATCTTGAACAAGTCTCCCATCTCTATATCACATCTAGTGTGGGTAACCTAGAGTTTAAATCCTTTCTTCATGTATGTATGATCTAATTTAAGAACATTATACAGCTGCACTTGGAAGTTATTTGCTGCACATCTTTCACCAATAGAGCAATTTTATCATTAAGAAACATGTCAAATGAAACTGAAGCCATTGATTCTTTGCTATTTCAGGTTGGGTGGAATACCTGTAGGAGTAGTTGCTGTGGAAACCAGGACTGTAGAGTTATCAATCCCAGCAGATCCTGCAAACCTGGATTCAGAAGCAAAGGTTGGTCTTGCTAATTTCTGATGTTCTCGAGGTCAACTCATTTTAACAGCATTTTCTCACATCCTGGCATATTATAGTTTTTGTATTGTTGAGGTGATGCAAAAATGGAGCAAAAAGATCAGAAGTGTCAAGATATCTCATTTTAGTAAATGAGGCAGAGCCTGTTTGGAAAGATAGTGCTTTGCAGATCATTGCCAAATTTGATCTGGAACCTGAGTGGTGAAAAGAGCATTGCAGATGCTGGAAATGAGAAATAAGCTGCTGGGAAAGAAACTGTAGAGAGAAATTCAGAGTTAATATTTCATGTTGATGATCCTTCATTACAACTTGAAAATATAAGGGTTTGGAGTAAAATACACTCAGTATCCACCTTAGGTACCTTCTGAAGCTAATAAAGTAGCCAGGTTTAATATCACAGACATATGTCGTGAAATTTGTTGCCTTGCAGCACAGCACAATGCAAGGCATAGTAATAAAAACTATGAATTACAGTAAAAAAAAATTTAAAATAAATTTAAGTAGTGCAAAGAGAGGGGGGAATAATACTGAGGAAGCATTCATGGGATCATTGTCCACTCAGAAATCTGATGGTGAAGTGGAAGAAGCTGTTCCTGAAAATTCGAGTGTGCCTTCAGGCTCCTGGACCTCCTCCTTGATGGTAGCAATGAGAAGCAGGCACAGCCTGGGTGATAGGGGTGCTTAGTGATGGATGCTGCCCTTTTGAAGATAACCAGTGCTGGGGAGGCTGCTGGCCATGATTGTGTTGGCTGAGTTTTGCAGATTACTGCAATTTTTTCTGATTTGTACCAGACCGTGATGCAACCAGTTAAAACGTTTGTTCTCTGCGGTACATCTGAAGTAAATGCATCAATATGTAATTATAGATCTTCAGTGATGTTGACACCCAGGAACTTGAAACTGCTCATTCTTTCCCCTTCTGATCCCTTGATGAGGACTGGTGTGCGCTCCCTCGACTTGCCCCTCCCGAAGTTCACTATCAATTTCTTAGGCTGACTGACGCAGCGTGCAATGTTGGTGCTACGACACCGCTCAACCAGCTAATCTATCTCACTCCTGTGCGCCTCCTCGTCACTATCTGAAGTTCTGCCAACAATAGTTGTGGTTGGCAAACTTAAAGATGCTGTTTGGACTGTGCTTAGCCACACAGTCATGGATGGAGAGAGTGCAAAGCATTGGGCTAAGCACTCATCCTTGAGGAGTAACGGTGTTGATTGTCAGTGAGGAGGAGATGTTATTTCCCATCTGTGGACTGGTCTCCCGATGAGAAAACCAAGGATCCAGTCACAGAGGGATGTACAGAGGCTCAGCTTTTGGAGCTTAATGATTAGAACTAAGAGTATGATTGTGTTGAATGCTGAACTGTAGTTAATAAATACCAGCCTTGTGTAGGTATTACTATTGCCCAGGTGATCCAAAACCAAGTAGATAGCCAGTCAGATTGCATCCACTGTAGACCTATTGTGGCGATAGACAAATAGCAGCCGGTTCAGATCCTTGCTTAAGCAGGAGTTGATTCTAGCCATACCTCTCAAAGTACTTCATCACAGTAGATTTGGGAGTCACTGGGCAATAGTTGTTGAGGCAGTTCACCCAGCTCTTCTTGAGCACTGGTATGATTGTTGCCTTTATGAAGCAGGTGGGAACTTGCGACTGCATCAGTGAGAAATTGAAGATGTCCTTGAATATTCCCACCACTTGGTTGGCACTGGTTTTCTGAATCATACCAGGAACACCATCAGGGCCTGATGCCTTGCGAGGGTTCACCGTCTTGAAAGATGTTCTGATGTTGGCCTCCAAGACAGAGAACACAGGGTCACTGGATGCTGCAGGGATTTACATGGATATAGTTTTACTCGCCCTATTAAAGTGTGCATTAAAAGCATTGAATTCATCTGGCAGTAAAGCAGATAATGTTAGGTATTGCTTTGTAGGAAGTAATGACCTGCAAACCCTGCCAGTGCTGACTTGCATCCAACTTCGTCTCTAACCTCAATCGGAATCATTTTTTCGTTCATAAGATAGCCTTCCGTAGGTCAAACCTGAACGTATTGTAACCTATTGCATCTGCTGCTCCCGGTGTGGCCTCCTCTATATCGGCGAGATCCAACGCAATTTGGGGGACTGCTTCGACAAGCACCTCCGCTCCCTCCGCAACAACAGACAGGATCTCCCGGTTGCCACCCACTTCAACTCTGCTTCACGTTCCCATTCGGATATGTCCATTCATGGCCTCCTCTACTGCCATGATGAGGCCAAACTCAGGTTGGAGGAGCAACACCTCATATACCACCTGGGTAGTCTCCAACCCCTTGGTATGGACGTCGAATTCTCCAACTTCTGGTAATTCCCTCCCTCTCTCTTCCTCCATCCCATTTTCACTCTATCTCCTCTTCTAGCTGCCTATCACCTCTCTCATGATTCTGCCTTCTTCTACTACCCATAGTGCTTTCCCCTTAGATTCCTTCTTCACCTCTCTGGCCTATCCCCTCCCGGCTTCCCTTCCCCCACCCCTTGATCTTTCCTCTGATTGGTTTTCCCCCTGCCCCCTCCTTCTTCAGTCCTGACGAAGGGTCTCGGCCCAAAACATTGACTGCTCATTCCAACGGATGCTGCCCGACCTGCTGAGTTCGTCCAGCTTGTTTGTATGTGCTGAACATATTGTATAGTTCTGGATCACCGATTTTTGAATGCCAGATGTCTTGCTCTCAGCAGATGATGACTCTCCTGGTTCATCCACAGCTTTTCTTTTGGATGTTCTCAAAGGCACACATTTATCCACACAGAGTTTGATGAAGTCGGTGACAGCTGTAGTGTATTCATTCAGACTTGAAGATGAATCCCTGGATATTGTCCAGTCCACTGACTTAAAACAGGTCTGCCTCCCTTGACCGCCCCTTCTTGGGCCTCACCACTGGTGCTGCAGTCTTTAGTCTCTGCTTGTATGCTGAGAGTAGAAGTACAGCTGGGTGATCGAACTTTCCAAAGTGAGATGGCACAGTAAGCATTCTTGATGGTGTTATAACAGTGGTCAGGTGTGTTAGCTTCTCAGGATCCACAAGTGGTATCTTGGTGGTAGTTGTTCAGTGACTTCTTCAAGCTGAAGAAAACCCCCACAATGACAGGGAAGGCATCAGGATGTGCTGTTTCATGCCTGCTTAGCTCCTCCGGTGCCGGGTTGATGCCGGCCTGAGGTGGAATGTACACCACTACTAGGATGATAGCGGAAAACTCACTCAGTGGATTAAAAGGTTGACATTGGACTGCTAGATGTTCCAGAGGAGCAGGGCAGCAGGACTGAGAAAGAACCTTAAGTATGTGCACCACATTGATTTAATTATAAAGCATACTCCACCTCCTTTGTCAGAGCTGTCCTGTCTTTATGGTAAATGGTGAAGCCATCAAGCTGCAATGTTGCATCCACAATGGCGGAGAGTAGCCATGTTTCTGTAAAGCAGAGTACACAGCAGTCCCGGTGTCTCTCTGTTATACCAATCTTGCTCTGAGGTCTTAAATTTTCCTGAGACTAGACATTCGCCAAAGGGATAGTTGGGAGTGAGGGTCTAAAGCCTCTGCGTTTCAGTTTTACTTGCAGCTCCGCACATTTTCCTCGATTTCTTTTTCTAAAAAGGAAACTGCACTCAGAGTTTCTTTTTCCAAAAGGGAGTCTGCAATCCAGGAGCCACTGATTCTGCGTGTCGATAGATCTTTTTTTAAACATCTTAAAATGATGCTGCTTACCCATGATTGTGATTGTGGGTTTCAGCTGTGTTCATCCTGAACGAGAATGTTGGACTGAGACCACTAATCTCTGCAGCTTCATGCATTCTTGCAGATTTGAATTGTCGTACCAGCCAATGATGCAACCAGTCAGGGTACTTTCAAAGTGCAGCTGTAGAAATTTGCTAGTGTGCTTTCTGACATGCCTTTACCTCCTCAGAAAGTAAAGATGCTGGCACACCTACTTTCTAACTGCATCGTTGTGTGGCCCAGGACAGGTCATCTGATAATGTCAAAGCTTAAGAAATTTAAAGCTGCTGATTCTCTCCACTGCATGAGTGCTGGATGCACAATGACCCTAGTGGTATCCACTCTCCACAAAAATCCAGTGATGAATTAGGCATGTGGGCTTGGCCTTCTGCTCTACTCTCTCTACACCCACAACTGTGTGGCTAGGCACAGCTCAAATGCCATCTATAAATTTGCTGATGATACAAACGTTGTAGGCAGAATCTCAGATGGTGACAAGAGGGCGTACAGGAGTGAGATATACGAGCTAGTTAAGTAGTGTTGCTGCAGCAACCTTGCACTCAACATCAGTGAGACCAGAGAGCTGATTGTGGACTTCAGGAAGGGTAAGATAAGGGAGCACATGCCAATCCTCATTGAGGACTGAGGGTAAGACGAGAGAACAAACACCAATTCTCATAATGGGATCAGAAGTGGAAAGAGTGACCAATTTCAAGTTCCTGGGTGCTAATATCTCTGAGGACCTAATCTGGTCCCAAAATATTAATACAGCTGTAAGGAAGGCAAGACGGTGGCTATATTTCATTAGGAGTTTGAGGAGATTTGGTATGTCACCCAAAACACTCTAACTTCTACAGATCACTGTGGAGAGCATTCTGACTGGTTGCATTACTGTATGGTATGGGGGGGGGGGGGTGTCTAATGCACAGGATCGAAGTAAGCTGCAGAGAGTTGTACAATTAGTCAGCTCCGTCATGGACTGTAGCCTGTGCAGCATCCAAGACATCTTCAAAGAGCAGGGCCTCAAAAAGGTGCCGTTCATCATTAAGGACCCCCACCACCCAGACCATGCCCTCTTCCCATTGTTACTGTCAGGAAAGAGACACAGAAGCCAGAAAACACACAGTCAGCGATTCCGGAACAGCTTCTTCCCACTGGACATTGAAACCATGAACACACCTCACTACATTTTTTTTTCTGTTTTTGCACTACTTATTTAATTTAACTATTTGATATTTATACATATATATACTTACTGTAAATCAGTTTTTTCTATATTTTCACATATCACATTGTACTGCTGCCACAAAGTTAACAAATTTCATGACTTATGATGATCATATTAAACCTGATTTTGATTCTCATTATACCATAAATTTCCAGTGAAGGATGTTGCATTTATATAATAATGTTTCATGGCCTCCCGATGCACCAAAACAATTTTGAAGAGTAGTAAGCAATGTGATGGGAAGAAGGGCAGCAGTTAATTTATAGGTAGCTCAGTGACACAGTAACAGTTATGTAATAACCAGACTTGGCAAATTAATTGAATCACATCAGAAGCCAAAAAGAAATGCAAACAGAAAAGGACCATTCAGAGTTACTGATTGTGCTTCAGGATGTGGCTCAAGCTATCCAGGGGACATTATTAAGATAAAATTGATTGTGAATAGAGAAAATGTTGGGAATGGCATGAAATGTTGCTTCTGATGATAATACTACTGCACCTTTCGTGGAAGGAAAAGTGGAGATCTTCAGAGTCTCCTCAGAAATGATGCAAACCAGATTCCATCTACCTGGCACAGAGATAGTGGACCAGCCATGATCTTGTTTAATGGCGAAGCAAGCCTGAAGAGCTGGGTAGCACATTCCTGCTTCAATCTCTTAAGATTTAAAAAAATAGCCAAGCTTATTTTACCATACAGGTGACGTGCTCCTTTCCATTTCATGATATCACCATTTTTCCACCCACCAGCTCAAAACAGAGCATGTTACACCTTACTGTTTTAAATTTGCTATGTAACTCAATCAGAAGATAGAAAGACAACTTATTTTCTTGTTAAATTAGCACATGCTTTGAAAGACCTGATATAAAAGCAGTTCTTCCCCCCCCCCCCCCCAGAGGAAGAAATTAGGGAGCACCTGGACATAAGAACTTGTAATGCAGGATTACAAATCTGTGCCTCTTTGTTATGTTTTTGTTAATAAAACTGATGAGTGAGTCATTATAGACTGTTCAGTTAGGATCCTGTTTTGCTCCATTGTAACAGTTGCTACACTTAAGTTATATTTCATTGGCCGTAAAGTACTTTGGAACACATTGAGGTTATAAGAGATACCATAATAATCAAAGTCTTACTAGCCTCTCCACTTTTCTCATGACTTTTCCATTTCCTCATTTATTTAAATATGTAATTATTGATCAATTACTGCATGTGTTTGTGGTATGCATGAACAGATAATCCAGCAAGCCGGGCAAGTTTGGTTCCCTGACTCTGCCTTCAAAACTGCACAAGCCATTAAGGACCTGAATCGAGAAGGGCTCCCACTGATGGTATTTGCCAATTGGCGTGGCTTCTCTGGCGGAATGAAAGGTAAAGAGATCAAAGTGATATGTTTTCAAGTTCGCTTGCAGCAAAAAGCTGTTTCCTCCCTATTTCACTGCAGCAGGGAGAGTGAGGCCACTTGAAGCACAAGACCTCCTCGACCATGGTTCATATTGTTCAGTATTTACATGGTGTGGATTACTATGCTGTCATGAGGCACTAAGTTTAGCTGTTGAATAAAACCAGTTTTGACCAATAAGTAGTCAAACCTCTTGCACAGTCAGCCGTATGTGACCTGAACTTGCAAAGCACAGTTAAAACCAATACCAGGCAAGCTACTCTGCAATTGAGTCCTGATGGAGGTCTTGACCTGAAACATTGACAATCCCTCTACCTCCACAGACGCTACCCGACCTGCTGAGTTAATTCAATAGTCCGTTGTAAATTTTCTTCAAGAATTTTGTTCTGTATTCTTTGTAGTGAAACCCCAAAATTTTATAAACTTTTAGCTATGATGATGCAATACTAGAACAGTCCAATCTGTTAAAATTTGGAATTACTGTAACTGGTATGTTCAGTAGATGCAGTGTTTTGCAGTTTAACCTCGACCGTTAAAGCAGTGCACACAGTCTGATGTGAATGTCATTGGAGCTCCTTAGAAAGATCAGTCACAGCTTAGGCAGACTCTACACTCTCTCCACTCACATTAGTTTTCAATGTTTACTTCTAAGCTATGAATATGGATTATACAAGAGGAGGGAGCATTTTCCAAATAATAAGCTGAAAAAAAACATAATGTTCATAAATTTAAATTATTTATATAAAAATGCCCCATTAGAGAGACAACACATTGATACAAGGTTATGAGACGGATACAGTAAACGTTTAATAAATCATTCTATTAATGCTTCAGAAGCATTTTTGTTGAAACCCTATTTTATACTTCAAAGTGTGCAGGAGGCTCTTTCAAGGAAACTGATGATAATGTGCCTTTAAGTCCCTTTATACAGTTTCAGCAAATAAAGCACAGACATTGCAAGGGTCCGCTCTGTGAGACTGTTTGGCACAATAACTCCATGTCAGTGAATGTTGTGATGTGTGCGTGAACGTTCTCCCTTCGCACCACTTTGATTATTCATGGGGATGAGAGGGGGGTTGCAATGCTGTGGAGGGAGGAAGAAAATAAACAATTACACCATTCTTCACTGAACACACACGGCAAGGAGTCAATTGGATGGTGGGTAAAACATCTCAGAAATCGTGTGTAATGAGTAGGAAAAGATTAGACGCAGTTCTCGCTATGCTGAAAATTGACATTAGCAAAAACTCTTTACTAGACGACCTAGGAGGTCCAATTCAAGTTGGATAAAAAGCACATACAGATACGTTTGGATTGGTCTTCTGCACATTTTTATGTAGCTGGAAAGATTATCAAGATAATGCAAAATTAAATTATAAAACTCACTGAATATTTAGTTGGGGGGTATCCATATGCTAGGGTTTAGTGAGGCAGGCCAGCAGTGACCCACGACAGTAAGAAATCAGCCGTGAAATTTACCAGAAATTAACACTAGGGTCGTTGTCTCAGCATGAGTGGTTTGATAGGATGCGAATCCCTGTGAAATTAACCATTCTGTTCTTCCCCTCCAGACATGTATGATCAAGTGCTAAAGTTTGGTGCGTACATTGTGGATGGGTTGCGGGAGTACAGTCAGCCTGTGCTTGTGTACATCCCCCCAAATGCAGAGCTGAGAGGTGGCTCCTGGGTCGTCATTGACACCACCATCAACCCCAGGCACATGGAGATGTACGCAGACAAGGAAAGCAGGTACAGAAATAGTCTCTGTCCATGATGTTAGTTAACTCTTTCATTACCCATCGCCCACTTAAAACGAATATCTAATGAAGACATAGACTGGTGTGTGCTGAAGTGTTTTTTTAACCATAGGCAATTAATTCAGTGTCTCAAAACCTGACTAAAACCAACCTTTTGCTCAATATGAAGCTGAGAACTGAAAAAACATATAACTCTCCCAGCTCGCTGATGTTACTCAGTTGATTGCAGATGACTACAGCTGTTTTTATTGACAGGGATTCAGGCTTTTACAAAATATTGCTGCTGAACAGCAGAAGTCCAAGAAATGAGAAGTTTTTCCCTTATGGATTAGTCATTTTTATTTCATGTGGAGCTTTCTAAAGCAAAAATTGATTTTCCACAGACGCATCATATGAAGAATGGGCACTTAAGACAGTACCTTCACATGGTCAACGCTACAAGGAGAGGGAGAAGGGGGAAGTTACAGTTCTCACTTCAGTTCCATAAATGTTCTTTGCATTCTCTATCCCTCTGTGGAAGTTTCCTGCAAATCTATAGTCTGGATATTTTGTGAAAGGATCACTAAATTCAAGTTAGTCTCCTGGGATTAAGCTCATTCAGTTTGACTTCACAGAATGTCTCCACATAATGAGGAACACTGGCCTTATATGCTTTCACCACATTATACTAGCAAATTTAAATCTCTCGGAATTAACCATAATTGTTTTTGCCTTTACATTTTTTACATTGTATTACATTGTGGATAGTTCAGTTTTGTAACCAACGATCTCAGTGAACCGCTCTCAAGTTGGCCTGTTCATGACCTGTTTTATATTGCTTTGGATCCACCACACCTACACAAAGACTTTGTAACTTGAGGCACAATGCACGCTTGCTAAAGCTCTCGATATTGATCCTCAAGGATACTGAAACAATATGAGGCAGTCAGAGCGATTTTTGCCTTTTTTATTTGCAGTTTCCTCCCACATCCAACAAAATCCCTGTATGGAAACCTGTTTTGATCTGAACTTCACCCCCAACTTCATTTTACTCTCCTCCCATCTATAATGACGAAAGCATTCCCCTGTCAAATCGTCACATGACCACAGTGTCTCTGTAGTAAAACTCAAAATATGCATTTCAGGGGCAGATAGTCTTCTGCCATTTAAGGCCATGAATATGGATTTTTTGGGGTGGGGTAACTTTAATTTAGGCCTTCCTTTAATCAAGTACAGTTACCTGTTTTATTTTAGAACACTGTCCTTCTTGCCCTCTGTAGAGGACAGTGAACCTTTGTGAGTATAGTTTAAACTGAACAGAAATTGCCACTAATTATTGCCCTTTAAATCTTATGAAATAATAATATTTTCACGTTTCTAAGACCGGGGGCAGCTAAGGTACTTGGAAAAGGAAGCAGTGCACCTCAAACCCCCGGCGCAGAACTAAGAGTGACGTCTTTATTTATTGAGATCCAAACTATAGTGGTGTATTTTTTTTTAAAGAATATGCTGAGATGTTATGACTTTTAATTTATGTCCTGAATAATTGCATGCTTAATTAGCCTGTAAATGGGTTTTACTTATCAGAGGTGGTGTACTGGAGCCAGAGGGGACAGTAGAGATCAAATTCCGGAAAAAAGACTTGGTGAAAACAATGCGAAGGGTGGACCCTGTGTACATGAACCTGGCCGAGCGCTTGGGTAGGTGCAGTTTAATTTCTGTCAACCTCCTTTCCAAAGCCCCCCCCCCATCCCCCTACACCAGCCAAGTTTTGTAAAGATGAATGCTTTGAACCTGTGAAGTGCCTTAATATGGATGGCTGGTCTCGTATTTAAATTTGTTCTGCGAATCATTAATGCACTGTAGCTTTTATTTATTTATTATTTTAAATCAGTCTCTCACAGTTTAATTTGATTACAGCCTGGAGGTTACAGGCCTCGGGGCTCAACTTGAGCTCATTTATGAGATTGTGATCTGTATGATCTACTGTCATGGTTACCAAATCTAAATTAACAGGCAATTAATTTTTTTTACTGCCCAATCAATTTACTTTGCTTCACTTTTGAGCATCCCTTTTGCCTTTTAGAACACCACTGTCCCTGTCCAAAATAAAAAGAAATGAGAATGGTGATGCTTGCAGAGCAGCTGCTGGGTTTAATTGATGGGTGACTGGGACCCTAATGTCACTTTTTGATTCTCCTCTTGCTTTTAAATGGCAGCTCCTGGCCTTAACCCACTCCTTTCCCCGGCAATATGGGTGAGATCAAGTGCTCCTTTTAGTTACAGCCACTGAGTTATTGAGCCCAGTAAGTCAGGAAGGCTGCAGGTTTCAATCATAAGAGTACATTGAAAGGACGATTCTGTATAATCTGCATTTTGCTTTAACCTTTTCCATGAGGAATTTAACCATTTATAGTTCTGACTGTTTTTTGAAAAAGATGTAGAGGTGTTGGAAAGAGTGCGTAAAATATTTACCAAATAAACTCAAGGTTAAGCAGATAGAAAAGAAAGAAAAGGTGGTGCCTTTTCACTCTTAAGTGGGCATAGACCCAAGATTAATCGGGTTGGGGGCTTCCACATAACGGGAGAACAGACTGGGGCCCAGAGATCCTTGCCACCTAGGCCATATTCTCTTCTCACTGCTGTCATCAGTTAGAAGGAACAAGAGCCTCAGCCTGGCACCACCAGGTTCAAGAACGCTTTCTACCCCTCAACGATCAAGCTCTTGAATACAAGGGGATAAGTACACTCAGTTGCCCCATTTTTGCTATTTATTTATATCTGCGTTGTTTGTCGTCTTCTGCACTCTGGTTGATCTTTCACTGATCCTCTTACATAGTTGCTGTTCTGTAGATTTGCAGAGTATGCCCACAGGAAAACAAGTCTCAGGTTGTATGTGGTAACGTGTATGTACTTTGATATAACATTTACTTTGAACTTTTGATAAGGCCATCGATACAGGATGGTCAGCAAGAAATCATTCAGAAGAAAGTTCCTTATTCGGTGGTTAGAATGTAGAACTCACTTACATGGGGACTGGTTGAGGTGATTAAAGTAGATGTGTTTAAGATGGAGCCTGATAAATGCATGAGGTAGATGGGGATAAAGCGCTTTGCAGATAATTGTATGGGGAAGGATGGAAGAGAGCATGTGGAGTATAATGGCTGATGTGAACTGTTTGAGCTGAATAGTCTATTTCTGTGCTACGTATTCTGAGCGAACAGGAGGTTACATTTTTAGCAACGTGTTAAAGGATGCATTCTGCACAATGCCTTGGTGAATTGATGGGTTGTTTTTTTTTGTTTATTTACTTTGAACACTTATTGAAAGCAAAATGCTTCAAAAATGATAGCTGTCCTTTCAAACTACAGTTTGAGCTCTAAGCAAGCAAACGAGCTTGTCACTTTGAGCAACTTGTATCTGAAGAAGCATAAAAGCTGTTGATAAAGACCTCAATTGGATGAGTCATAATTGTGCTCAACAAAGAATTTGATTGTTAAAAACACAGCCTAATGGAAGGAGAGTGGCTTTTGGAGCTTTGCGGATACCGTCTCACACAAAGCATTGCATAATTTTATTTTTATGGCTAATTTAAAATTTTTTTTTCAAATTCTTGGTTATTCTGGATCACTGGTCTTTGATGTTTACTTCACCCCATTTGCCACAAACAAGCAGTTAGGCTGAGGTTCCTGCTGACACCAGCAGAAGCTGTGTCGACTCCATTTGTCTTATGCCGCACACTTCAGCCTCGCTGGTTATTAAAGAGAATTTCACAGTCATTTAACTCCTGAAAGAATGAGGGCAATGGTGTCTGTTGCGAGACATCTTGCAAAAATTCTACACAGGTAACTTGTTAAAATAAAGATGAACGGGAATTTTCAGCATGGAGAATTACAACAGTAGATTTTATTTGTTTAGTCTTTTTAAAAGTGTGAGCAAACAAAAATTTAATGTTGAAGCACGTTATGTGAGATTAAGACAGAGGACCAATAAATGAATGGCCTCGGTCGAAAGCATCGTCTGTTGCTTTCTTGCCCGAGAGAAATAAGCAGTTGAGGCCTCAGGTTCTCTGACCTACTGAGTTCCTCCAGCATTTTGTGTGTCTTTTAAGAGGTTTCGTGAAGGGGAAAAGGGAGTTTTAGAGCTGGAAGAAATGGCTGTCAGTGATGAACATTTGGATGCAATCAAATTGCCAGATATAAAGGAATGTAGAGATTTCCAAAGGTTGTAGAGGTTGAGGGGAAGAGGTGTGTTGTTGTGCTTGGATCTGCAGTGAATAATTAAATAGCATAGGGTTGAGAAATTGAAAACTTGGGTTTCCCTACTAATCATTTAAGCATGAAAACACTTCCATTGGCCATTCAATGTCGGAGATGGTAGTACAGTCGTCCCTCGGTATCTGTGGGGGATTAGTTCCTGAACCCCCCGCGGATACTAAAATCAGAGGATGCTCAAGTCCCTTATATAAAATGGTGTAGTATTTGCATATAACCTACGCACATCCTCCTGTACACTCTAAATCATCTCTAGATTACTTATAATACCTAATACAATGTAAATAGTTGTTATACTGTATTGTTTAGGAAATAATGACAAAAAAAAAGTCTGTACATGTTCAGTGCAGACACAACCATCGTAGCTTTTCTGGGAATGCTGATGCTGCCTCGGCATCAGCCGATGCCGATTCTCCAGTAATTTTTAAGTTCTTGAGGCTGTAGCACTTTACATAGCTAGCCAGCCATCCCTTACTAGCCTTAAACTCCTTCCTCTCGCTCACAGCACAAGTAGCAAACGAACGAGATGCGAGGTGAATGATGCTCAAACGACAAGTACTGGAGAGAGACTGAGGATCTGTGAAATGGTGGGAGGCCATAGCAGGGTCTGCCTGCACATCACTTCATTCGCTTGGATTCAGCATAGTGCTCGGTGTGCAGCAAATTCAAGTTTCGCTTTTTGGAACTTTCTGGAATTTTTTCCCGAATATTTTCAATCCGCGGATGCAGAACCCACGGATATGGAGGGTCGACTGTGCTGGAAAATGCATAGCCTCTTGTAAAGGAAGCCACATGGTTTTAAAAGTGCAAGTCTGCTTCCCTTCCCCAGCAATGAAATTTTAGGCCACACAAAGCCTAAATCTCATATACGATCAAATGGATTCTACTTGTGGGCTCGCACCTCTCTGCCTTCATAAGAAGAAATTATTTGGGCTGAAGTTGTGGATGGAGTTATCTGTTAGAGGTCAGAGTGGACAGGGAATAGTTCACCCAGACAAATGGGTGAGGGTCCAAGTCAGTTGAGGAAATACAGACTTGATCTTTGGGTATCAGGCAGCCTCTAAGGTTCAGGGCAAGGGGTCTGGGTGTGGAGCTGAAAAACCCTGAGCAATGCCTCAAAAAGGCAACATTAAGGACCCCCATCACCCTGGATGTGCCCTGTTCTCGCTGCTGCTATCAGGAAGGAGGTACAGGATCCTGAAGGCACACCCTCTGCCATCTAATTTCTGAGTGGAAATTGAATATATGAACTGTACCTCTTTACTAATTTTTTTTATTTTTATTTCCGTGCCACTTATTTAATTTAAATATATATATATATATGTGTGTTTGTGTGTGTATACTGTGCGTACTGTAATTCATGGTTTTCTCTCTATTATGTACTACATTGTACTGCTGCGAAGACAAATTTCACAATGTATGCTGGTGATATTAATTCTGATTCTGAACTGATGCAGGGTGATGGTCCAAAATGTCATATGTTCGATTTCCTCTTGATCCGCTGAGTTCATTGAGTAGTTCAATTTTTGCTCTAGGAAAATCATTTACGCTCTTGGAACGCTCTAATGAATGTTTCAAACTCCGTGGCATTGGACTAAATAAGATCAGGCCGTCACAAACTAAAAAGTAGTCTTATCACCTGTTTGAAGCCTAAATCTTCTACAGAACATAAGAAATTAAATAAAAGTGGCCTCGATGCCTAGTGGAATAAAGCTTGACCTAATTGTGCAAGACTTATGGTCTCTTTGCGAATGCTTGTTGAATATGCAGCGAGTCAGAATAATGATCTGTAATCATTCTTGGATAAGATTCAATCCTTTAGCTCATAAAAATTAATTTCACCCATTATATATAGAACAGACACTGTTATATATGGTTTGTATCATATGTAGTGCACCTAAACATGTAGTATAGGCCAGAGTTCTTAAGTGAATTAGATCATGCCAATGGGAATGATTTTAAGAACAGTATTGGACTCTACCCTCCCCCAGAGGAAAGGGGATAAAACCAGCTCTTCCACTAGAGCAGTGGTTCCCAACCTTTTTTTGGCCATGCCCCACCTAATCACCTCTAAAATCCTGATGCCCCCTGTGGTGATATATAATTCTTATTATTCAAAAAGTGAACTCCTATTCACCTGGAGGAAGCATAAAAGACCATTAACTTGGTTTAAACAAGCTTCCAAAGAACATGGCATTCATGAAAGAGAAAAATAAAAGAACCAAAGGACTGTTAAAGTTCTGAGGAAGAAATTATTTAAAAATTGTATAAAAAAGAACATTAAGTGATATTAAAATAATAAGAAGAAATAAATAAAATGATGCAGATTCGTTTCTACAGCATACAAAGACAGATACACCGTTTAAAAGAGATGACGCAATGAACACACCTTCACACCACCAAGAACCGAAAGCTACTGCAAAAAGCAGCATTGGCGCGACCTCGTACGAGTTTCGTACGCGTTTGGACTTGTTCATTCGTTCCTTCCTACATCAGTCAATTCATTAATTTAATTATGAAAGCCATTTGATGGTTGTAACGATGGTGATACACTATATATACAGTACATATGCAATTACACATGTACATACACACAGGTATTTTTATATATGCATACCGTATATACACATATGTATTAACTCACACACACACTCATACTCACACAGACTTACTAGAAAAAATTTACTGTTAATAACTCATTCTCAAATTGCCCCCCTTAAAAATCAAATTTTCCCCCTGTGGGGCGTACGCCCCACATTGGGAACCACTGCACCAGAGGTTGCTGGATTGTAATATTTTGAGATTCAGTGTGCTCCGTGCACATGGAGAACAGCCGCTTGTTCAGGAAGCATCAGCAAGTGACTTAAGGCAAGATTAGAAGCTATCTGAACAATGGGGGGGGGGGAGAGAGAAAGAAAATAAAATATAAGGATTTTAATGTAAGAATTTCTCAATCGACGTAAGGAAATGGAGCTGCCTTCAGTATCTTCAGTTTTCAATAAACTAATGGTCAAAGTCGAGTGTATTGTCATGAACAAGGGCATGCATGCACAAATGCAGTGAAAGCTTAGTTGTAACAGCGTGACGGGTGCATTGCATCATGGAAGCATCATTCACGAGAAAAAAGATGAATTAATCATTATTATTCACACATTTTACAAGAAGGAACGCAACTAAAAACAAAAAAAATGTTAATTTTAGTGCAGAGTGATCAAAGTGATCATAGTTTTGGTGTATTAAGTTAGCGATTAAGGTTGTGCAGGTTCATTCAAGAACCGTGTGGTTGAAGGAAAATAACTGTTTTTCAACGTGGAGGTGTGGGACTTCTGGCTTCTGTCTGTTCTGTCCAGTGGTAGCTGTAAGAAGATGCCATGGCCTGGACGGTGGGATCTTTGGACATTGCTTTCTTGAGGCTGAACTTCCTGTAGACATTACCAGTGGTAGAGGGGGATGTGTCTCTGGTTTGGGCTGTCCACTATTCTGTGCAGCTTCTTGTATCCCTGCGTGCTTGAATATGATATGTCATCACCCAGGAATTTCAAGCTGTTGACTCTCCACTGTTGATATCCACCTCCCCTCCCCCCCATCCCCTACATTCATTCATTCACTTATTTATTGATATACAGTGCAGAATACACTCTTCTGGCCCTTTGAGCTACGCTGCCCAGCAATCTCCTGATTTAGTCCAAGCCTAATTATGGGACAATTTGTAAGGACCAATTAACCTACTAACCGGTATGTCTTTGGACTGTGTGAGGAACTGGAGCACCTAAAAGAGACCCACACGGTTACAGGGAAAACGTACAAATTCCTTACAGGCTATGGTGGGAATTGAACCCAGGTTGTCTGTGCTGTAAAGCGTTGCGCTAACCACTACACTACCATGCCACCCATAAAGTTAACAGTCAGCTCTTTAGTTGTATTGACATTGACGGAGAAGTTGTTGTGGCAGCACTCAACTAGACGTCCTGTCTCGCTCCTGTATACTGTGATTCATCTATCAAAGTGGTATCAACAGTGATTTGTATATATCATGAATGTACATGCGTGCAAGTGATGATACATTTGAGTATTTCCATTATGGTGCCTGATTTACAAGCAGGAGTTTAAGTGGTGTTTTTGTATTGATACCTATACCCAGTACAGAGGTGTGTGTTTTATTTGGTTTGTTTGGGTCTTGGTAGCGCACCTTCCTGCTCCATTTAAATGAACTGTTTGGTGTGAATCTACGTGGATCTCATGAGCTTTGCAAGATGAATACCAGTAGCACAGGGTCATGTGGGACCACAAGCCACGTCTACCTTGCCAAACAATGAGCATTTAATTCACTAAGCAGATTTATAGGGCCATAATATTACAGATCTCCAAGGCTGACCAATGTAGTATTTAACCAGCAGCAAGTGAGAGTGCTGTTTGAAATCAGTCATGCAATTGTAATATAAAAGTGTATTTCTTCATCACTGAAAGTTGTTTTTTAAACTCAAGGTAATAGGGTATAAAAGATATTACTACATCCACAAAATGCTGGAAGAACTCAGCAGGCCACGCAGCATCTAGGAAAGGAGTACAGTCGACATTTCAGCCGAAAACGTCGACTGCACTGTACTCTGTTCCTAGATGCTGCCCGTCCTGCTGAGTTTCTTCAGCATTTTTTGTGTGTTGCTCGGATTTCCAGCATCTGCAGATTTCCTCTTGCCAAACAACCTTACTTCATCTGTTGATTTCCTGGCTTACACTGCTTGTACTAGGCAGCACGGCTTGAAGGGCCTATTCTGCACCATATCGCAATAAATAAATAAGTAAATTTACTTTGCTTTTCCAAAGATAAAGTTAATCCCTGTCTGTGTTTAAATCCTTCATTCTAGCTTTAGAGCAGTACTGTACCCCTGTATTTCAAATTTACTGCTGTAATGCATGCATTCATCATTTTAGAATATACATGATTGCTCTTTTACTTTTTTCCATCTGTTTTTGTTGTTTTGTAATATTATAATGTCTGCACAGAATCACACAAGTTCATATTTTAGTCTCCTGTTGGCTGGCATATTCGATAGCATGAAAATATACAGTCATTTAGTTCAGGTATTATTTTTTATTCTGTTACTAGAATTACCTCTATTTCTAAGAATTTTAGCAAATTTTTTTATATTTTGAAATAAATGTACAAACACATTTTTAGCAGAAAAATGAAAAATCCTGTCAACTCGACCTTTAACACTTTGAAAAGCATTCACAAGGGAAATTTAGCAGTCTCTGAAGGAGCTCGGATCAATCAATGGCTGATTATGTTCTCATTCTGTGCTGGATTGATCTTTTACTGAACTGATGATAACAGGCCTTTGCCTGCTTCAAGAGGCAACCCAAAATGGGCTTTGACACGATTGGTTGTGACAGGGATCAATCTGAAGCCTGCTGAGTGGTATGAGAGGCAGGCACCCCCAAAGATCTGAGAAAGCTACTCCAGTTCATTGAGATGCTCTTGTGATGGCAAATTTGTTCCTTCCAAAGACTCCTTTATGTTTATCCTCCAACTGTAACAGAGAACCAATTTCAGAATTCAGCGGGCCAAACCGAGAAATTGGCAGATGCAGTCCTTGAACATTTGCCTTCAGTTGGAAAGAAGAGAATGATTTCTTTATGTAGTAATGAGGATGACAAAAAAGAAAGCGGTAGGGCAGATCAATACAGGAGTGACAGATTAGAAGAGACACTTCATTTAAGACCAAAAAAAATACAGAAATCCTTTCCTGTTTAATATGGTAACTTATCAGAATTTGCATCAGATTTCTACTGCTTTTTAAAATTGCACTTGTCAAGTATTACATGTGGCATAAAAGAAAAATATTGATTAAAATGACGTGCCTGTGACTTGCGAGGCAGCCATGCAGCAGAATATTTCAAAGCACAGCCTTTCCAATGGATGTCATGATTACTAGCCAAGTGTGCTGTTCAGTGACTGGTATCAATGCCACTGTAAAACATTGAGCCTTGTCTCCATGAAAGGTAGCGCCTTTATTGGAAGCTTCAGGTGATCAATATGGGTTAAAAAGAATGGCTTAGGCTGCTGGCTTGTCTTCCGTCAACACACACGAAATGTTGAAGGAACTCACCAAGTCAGGCAGCACCTATGGAGGGGATGTTTTGGGCTGTGAGACTGCAACATTGATGGTTTATTCCCCTCCATAGATGGTGCCTGACTTTGTGAGTTCCTCAGGCATTCTGTGTGTACTGCTGGAAAGCTAGGGAATTCATCAGTTCCCTCGCCCAGAAGTAGCAAGAAGAGAAGGGCTACCTGGTCTGATTATAGCTGAGTATGGCTTTTGAACAGGTCAAAAGTTAAAGGAAGTGGAATAGCCTTATTCAAAAAGGAATATGTTGGAGCACTGTTGAACCATGATATAGAAAAAGTGGATATTAATGTAGAATATAGAATCAATTTTGGCTGAAATCATGAAAGCAAGTGAAGAAAGATAAGGCTGGGATTCGTCTGTAGGCCCTCAAAGTATGATGGCTTAATAGTTCAGAGGATAAACAGCAAAATATCTTGGGCATGTTTGAAGAAAACTGCAATTCTTATGGGATATCTTAATCTATGTATTGATTAGCCAAACTGTAGAAAAGGAATTTATGAAGCACTGTGGGAAGAGGTTGCCACTGCTAATCTTGACACAGTGAAGCACATCCTTGAACCTGGGGTGCTGCCCAGGGAGAAGAATGCAACTCTGTAACTGTGACCCAGGGCAAAAGTAGTTTTCGTATTGTGTTCAGTGGGTTTCAAAAGCCAGTGTCTCATGATTCCAAATCTGGGCAAACTGCAGGGTAGATGTGACTGCCTGGAAGTTTTTTCTTGGTTGGCCATTCCAAGTGTCCTTTATGTTAATGACAGAAAGGGCAAAGTGCATTAGCTGCTCTGACCCCACGGAATTACTAATAGGGCCAAAACTTTGCTTGGGCAACATGCAGGGCAAAACTAGTTTTAAATTCTTTTTTTTAAAAAAGCAGAGTGCCAACACATCACTTGTGGTTGCTCTTGGTAGTTCAAGTAAGTTTAATCTTTGATTGTTGTTTTTAATACTGTAACCCCATCTATGAATCTAACCAGAACTTCATCCATAGTTAAGTACCATCTTCTTCCGTAGTTCAGTACTAGGTTTTGTTACTTGATGAGGTTACTGGTGTGTAAATGGATTTAACCGATTACCTACTCAGCATTCACCTACTGCATAAAAACTGCCTGAAGTTCATTCCTGATTTTCATTGGTTAGCAGTCTCTGAAAATCCACGGTCTGATTGCTGAGATAATTCACACTGCAGTAGGGGAGTGCTTCAGATGTGAAGAAATTGGGCAAAGTAGAAGGAGCTTTATTCTCCATCTTAACAGCTTTATCATTTCAGGGAGTGGCCGGTGCTAAGTGCTTTAACTGGAGAAAGGTTAAATCCTCAATCATATGCCACCTTGACACAGCAAAAGTAGCAGAGACTGAGGGGATGGTTAAGTGAGAGGATATAAGAAAGAGATGAATTATTAGAGTAAATGACATGCAGTATATCAAGATGGAATCATAGCCAGAAATCTTTTTCTAACAATGCCCTGCAAAGGCTGTGAGATAAATTTGGAGTCTAGAACCATACAAAAACACCTTAAAAAATACTTTTACTGTTGTCCTTATCACTGAAAATATCTGTTGGGGTTTACCGTGGAGTCAGAACTCTTATTATTGGAAATAAGAATACATTTAGACAAATTGGGTACCATCTAGTCAAAATAGAATTACTAGACAAGGGAAATTAGATCAGTTTCTATTTTGGAATTTTGTGAAGTGAAACTCGTAACAGGTCAACTTCTTGTTACTTTCAAAGCTCATTTAACTTGCCAGACTCGCCTTTATGGAGAGTCCCATTTGCATTGTGATCCTCATCCAGATGTCATAGCCAGAGCAGGGTATGCTAGTGGCTGTGTAGAATAATTCTACTGTTTTTTGTACCTTTAAATTCCCAACAAAGGACATGTGCTGCAATTCCCTTCCTTTTCAATGGAATAGTAAAGAACTGTCTCCTCATTCTGACAACAAAGAATTAGGGACCCAAGCCAATGCAGTTGACAAGACTTTCATTTATTGAGATACATTGCAGAATAGGTTCTTTTGGCCCTTCGAGCTGCGCTGCCCAGCAACGCCCAATTAACCGTAGCCTAATCATAGGACAATTTAAAATGACCAATTAACCTACTAACCAGAACCTCTTAGGACTGTGGGAGGAAACCGGAGCACCTGGAGGAAACCTAGGAGGGCACACAGACTCCTTACAGATGGCATTACAATTGAACTCTAAACTCTGTCACCCTGAGCTGTAATAGTGTCTCGCTAACTGTTACTTTACTATGGAGCTCTGAAAGACTGCATTTTCTAAAATATATTACATCTTTTTTTTTCTGTTTTCATTTCCATTCTCTCTTGAAGCTTTTTATGGGTGGAAGTCACCCTCTTGCCAGATTATTAGACGTACTTAAAGTGGAGATGGATGAATATTTAATAGACTCAGGAACACACTAGACCGAGTGCATGGGGAGTGGCACACAACAGTTAAGCCTTACAATGATCATATTGAATGGTGAGCAGTCTTCTTGTTCTTTTGTCTTGCTGAATAGGGTGTCCTCTTCCTACTCAGTGCTCATTGCTTTCCCCATTCCACATAGCCCACTCTGTTGCCACACGTCTCATGTAAGTGTGACTTGTAAATGTGCTTTGTGGTCATGTTCGGGAACAATAGGAAGATAGGTTTAGGGGGTCAGGTAGTGTGGGGGAAGCAGGGACTTAGATTACTGGAATATAGTGTAGGGAAGAAGGAGTAAAGGGGGAGAAAATTCAGAAATCAGAGGTGCCAAGGGACCACAAACATAATAAAGTGGCTACTTTTATTATTTTTGTGGACTTCAGCTGTAGCCTATCCAGTTCAGGCTTCGATGTGTTGTGCATTCAGAGATGCTGTTCTGCACACCACTGTTGTAACGTGTGGTTATTTGAGTTTCTGTCACCTTCCTGTCAGCATGAATCAGTATGGCCATTCTGCTCTGACCTCTCTCATTAGCAAAGGGTTTTTTGCCCACAGAACTGCCCCTCCTCATGGAATGCGTGGGTTTTTTGTTTTTTGTTTTTTCACACTATTGTCTGTAAGCTCTAGAAATTGTCGTGCATGTAAACCCCAGAGTCCAGCAGTTCCTGAACTGCTCAAACCAACCCATCAGGCACTAACAATCATTCCATGGTCAAAGCAAGTTAGATCACATTCCTTCTCCATCCGGTGTTTTGTCTACTAAACTGCTTGACCAAATCTGCATGCTTTTAAGAATTAAGTTGCTGCCACATGATATTTACAGTGACGTGCAGGTGTATCTAATAAAGTGGACACTGAGTGTGTGATTCCGTAACACCAGATCTTGTACCCCTATTCCTCAGAAGTGCATCAGGTACATTTCTCACGCCTTTCCGCTCAAAATGTTTCTGGGTATCTTTACGTGGACATGTGTATGGTTTGCATTTGCATTCTCAGCCTCAGTTGCTTTCTGCACTTCTGTAACACCTCTAATGTCAAGTCTCTACAGGCTAGGGTCAAAGAGTAACATTTAATAAATACCATGGCTTCAGGAGCGGCTGCTTTCCTACAACAATTTGAATCAATAGACAATAGGTGCAGAAGTAGACCATTTGGCCCCTCGAGTCTGCACCGCCATTCTGAGATCATGGCTGATCATTCACTATCAATACCCAGTCCCTGCCTTGTCCCCATATCCCTTGATTCCCCTATCCATCAGATATCTATCCAGCTCCTTCTTGAAAGCATCCAGAGAATTGGCCTCCACCGTCTTCCGAGGCAGTGCATTCCACACCTCCACAACTCTCTGGGAGAAGAAGCTCTTCCTCAACTCTGTTTTAAATAACTGACCTCTTATTCTCAATCCATGCCCTCTGGTACTGGACTCTCCCATCATCTGGAACATATTTCCTGCCTCAATCCTATCAAATCCTTTAATTATCTTAAATGTTTCAATCAGATCCCCTCTCAATCTCCTCAATTCCAGCGTGTACAAGCCCAATCTCTCCAATCTCTCTGCGTAAGACAGCCCTGCCATCCCAGGAATCAACCTAGTGAATCTACGCTGCACTTCCTCAATTGCCAGAATGTCCTTCCTTAAACCTGGAGACCAAAACTGTACACAATATTCCAGGTGTGGTCTCACCAGGGCCCTGTACAAATGCAAAAGAACATCCTTGCTCTTGTACTCAATTCCCCTTGTAACAAAGGCCAACATTCCATTTGCCCTCTTCACTGCCTGTTGCACTTGCTCATTCACCTTCATTGACTGGTGAACTAGGACTCCTAGGTCTCTTTGCATTTCTCCCTTACCTAACTCGACACCATTCAGACAATACTCTGCCCTCTTGTTCCAGCTTCCAAAGTGGATAACTTCACATTTATTCACATTGAATGACATCTGCCAAGTATCTGCCCACTCACTCAGCCTATCCAAGTCTCCCTGTATTCTCCTAACGTCCTCTTCGCATGTCACACTGCCACCCAGTTTAGTATCGTCAGCAAACTTGCTGATATAGTTTTCAATGCCCTCATCTAAATCATTGACATAAATCGTAAAGAGCTGTGGTCCCAATACAGAGCCCTGTGGTACCCCACTAGTCACCTCCAGCCAGTCCGAGAAACACCCATTCACTGCTACCCTTTGCTTTCTATCTGCCAACCAGTTTTCTATCCATGTTGAAACCCTGCCCCCAATGCCATGAGCTCTGATTTTACTCACCAATCTCCTATGTGGCACCTTATTGAATGCCTTCTGAAAATCTAGGTACACAACATCCACTGGCTTACCCTCGTCTAACATCCTTGTTACACCCTCAAAAAACTCCAACAGATTAGTCAAGCATGATTTGCCCTTGGTAAATCCATGCTGGCTCGGCCTAATCCTATTTCTGCCATTAAGATGTGCCACTATTTCGTCCTTAATAATGGACTCAAGCATCTTCCCCACGACTGACGTTAGGCTAACAGGGCGATAGTTCTCCGTTTTCTCCTTCCCTCCCTTCTTGAAAAGTGGGACAACATTAGCCACTCTCCAATCTTCAGGAACTGATCCTGAATCTAAGGAACATTGGAAAATGATTACCAATGCATCCGCAATTTCCTGAGCCACCTCTTTTAGAACCCTCGGATGCAGACCATGTGGACCCGGGGATTTATTAGCCTTCAGTCCTGCCAGTCTACTCAGAGAATTCGACCGTGTAGGTAGGATTTAAGCCTACCTGGTCAATACCTGTGGAGGAGGGGGAACTGCGCAGGCGCGAGTGACGTCAGCGTCGAGCGCGCACTTTAAAAGGCAGGACTTCTTTTCAGAGCGGGCAGCGGAGTCCGTGGAAGCAGAGTCCTGGGCTTTGGCGTAAGGGGACTTCGGTAAGCCTGTGTGATTGCTCGCTGAGGGGAAGAAGGTAAGGTCGCTAGGTGCTTTTTAGACTTATTCTATTAATCCAGTTCAGGTATGGGGGAGACAGTCAGAGCAGTGGTGTGCTCCGTATGCAGTATGTGGGAATCAGGGTCAACACAGTTGTCCCTGATGACCACACCTGCAAGAGGTGCGTCCAGCTGCAGCTCCTATCAGCCCGAGTTAGGGAGTTTGAGCTGGAGCTGGATGAACTACGGATCATTCGGGAGGCAGAGGCAGAGATAGATAGTTATCAGGAGGTAGTCACGCCAAAAAACCAAGAAGTAGGCAAGTGGGTGACGGTCCAGAGAGGCAGGGGGAGCAGGCAGAGAGAGCAGAGCACCCCTGCGGCCATTCCCATTAACAATAAGTATACCATACTGGATACTGTTGATGGGGATGACCTACCAGGAATGAGTTGTAGTGGTCCTGCCTCTGGCACAGAGGTTGAACCCTCAACTAGAAAGGGGAGGAGGGAAGAGAAGAGAGCGATAGTTTTAGGGGATTCTATAGTTAGGGGGGCAGATAGGAGATTTTGTGGGGCAGATCGGGAGTCTCGGATGGTATGTTGCCTCCCTGGTGCCAGGGTCCGGGACATCTCAGATCGGGTGCAGGCTATTCTTGAGAACGAGGGCATGAACCCAGATGTAGTGGTCCATGTAGGGACCAGCGATGTAGGTAAGGTGAGTGAGGGGGTCCTGCATAGAGAGTTCAGGGAGTTAGGAGTGAAGCTGAAAGGCAGGACCTCCAGGGTGACAATCTCGGGATTGCTACCTGTGCCACGTGCGAGTGAGGTGAAGAATAGAATGATTATGCACATTAATACGAGGCTGAGAGCATGGTGCAGGAAGGAAGGGTTCAGGTTTTTGGATAATTGGTCTTTGTTCCAGGGACATTGGGATCTGTTTCGAAGGGACGGTCTACATCTGAACCGGAGGGATACTAACATTCTTGCAGGAGTGTTTGCCAGTGCTGCTCGGGGGGGTTTAAACTAGATGTGCAGGGGACAGGGATCCAGATCCAGAGGGTTGGTCAGAAGGAGCATGGGGTTAAATGTGTAGAAGGTTTGGGTGATCTTGAGAAGGTCATCAAAATTCAGGGTGCAATTAGCCCAATGGAAGTTCAAGGAGCTGGGTTAGGTACAGTAGACAGTGTTTTAAGCAAAGAGAGGAGGAATGGGCTAAGAATTCTATACTTGAATGCGCGTAGTGTCAGAAATAAGACAGATGAGCTTGAAGCTCAGATGAAAATGGGGAACTACGATATTGTTGGGATAACGGAGACATGGCTGCAAGGGGATCAGGCCTGGGAATTGAGTGTACCAGGGTATATGTGCTATCGTAGAGACAGAAATATGGGAAGAGGGGGTGGGGTGGCCCTGTTGGTGAGGAATGAGATTCAGTCCTTAGCAAGAGGTGACTTGGGAACAGGGGAAGTAGAGTCTGTGTGGATTGAGCTGAGGAACAGTAAGGGTAAAAAGACCCTAATGGGTGTTGTGTACAGGCCCCCAAACAGTAGCGTGGATATTGGGTACAAGTTGATTAGGGAGTTAACATTGGCATGTGCTAAAGGTAATGCAGTCGTTATGGGAGATTTCAACATGCAGGTGGACTGGGAGAATCAGGTAGGTGCTGGACCCCAGGATAGGGAGTTTGTGGAGTGTCTAAGGGATGTATTTTTGGAACAGCTTGTGCTTGAGCCAACCAGGAACGAGGCTATTTTGGACTTGGTGATGTGTAATGAACAGGAATTGATAAGTGATCTTGAAGTAAAGGAGCCATTAGGAAGTAGTGATCATAACATGATAAGTTTTTATCTACAATTTGAGAGGGATAAGAGCAGATCAGAGGTGTCAATGTTGCAATTAAATAAAGGAGACTACGGAGCCATGAGGGAAGAGCTGGCCAAAGTTAAATGGGCGGATGCCCTGGCAGGAAAGACAGTGTATCAGCAGTGGCAGATATTCTTGGGCATAATACAAAAGATGCAAAAGCAGTTCATTCCAATGAGAAGGAAGGATTCAAAGAGGGGGAAGGGGCCACAGTGGTTGACAAAGGAAGTCAGAGATTGTATAGCATTAAAGAAAAAGAAGTATGACAGGGCTAAGATGAGTGGGAATACAGATGATTGGGAAAGTTTTAAGGAACAGCAGATCTTAACTAAAAAAGCAATATGGAGAGAAAAAAATCAGGTATGAGCTCAGTCTAGCCAGGAATATAAAAGGGGATAGCAAAAGCTTTTTTAGCTATGTGAAGAGAAAGAAGATAGTTAAGAACAATGTTGGCCCCTTGAAGAATGAATTGGGAGAAATTGTTATGGGAAACAGGGAAATGGCAACAGAATTTAATTCGTACGTTAGATCTGTCTTCACCAGGGAGGACACAAGCAATCTCCCAGATGTATGGATGGGCCAGGGTCATAAGATATCAGAGGAATTGAGACAGATTGACATTAGGAAAGAAACTGTGATGAGTAGACTGGTAGGACTGAAGGCTAATAAATCCCTGGGTCCACATGGTCTGCATCCGAGGGTTCTAAAAGAGGTGGCTCAGGAAATTGCGGATGCATTGGTAATCATTTTCCAATGTTCCTTAGATTCAGGATCAGTTCCTGAAGATTGGAGAGTGGCTAATGTTAACCCACTTTTCAAGAAGGGAGGGAAGGAGAAAACGGAGAACTATCGCCCTGTTAGCCTAACGTCAGTCGTGGGGAAGATGCTTGAGTCCATTATAAAGGACGAAATAGTGGCACATCTTGATGGCAGAAATAGGATTAGGCCGAGCCAGCATGGATTTACCAAGGGCAAATCATGCTTGACTAATCTGTTGGAGTTTTTGGAGGGTGTAACAAGGATGTTAGACGAGGGTAAGCCAGTGGATGTTGTGTACCTAGATTTTCAGAAGGCATTCAATAAGGTGCCACATAGGAGATTGGTGAGTAAAATCAGAGCTCATGGCATTGGGGGCAGGGTTTCAACATGGATAGAAAACTGGTTGGCAGATAGAAAGCAAAGGGTAGCAGTGAATGGGTGTTTCTCGGACTGGCTGGAGGTGACTAGTGGGGTACCACAGGGCTCTGTATTGGGACCACAGCTCTTTACGATTTATGTCAATGATTTAGATGAGGGCATTGAAAACTATATCAGCAAGTTTGCTGACGATACTAAACTGGGTGGCACTGTGACATGCGAAGAGGACATTAGGAGAATACAGGGAGACTTGGATAGGCTGGGTGAGTGGGAGTTACTTGGCAGATGTCATTCAATGTGAATAAATGTGAAGTTATCCACTTTGGAAGCAGGAACAAGAGGGCAGAGTATTGTCTGAATGGTGTAGAGTTAGGTAAGGGGGAAATGCAAAGAGACCTAGGAGTCCTAGTTCACCAGTCAATGAAGGTGAATGAGCAAGTGCAACAGGCAGTGAAGAGGGCAAATGGAATGTTGGCCTTTGTTACAAGGGGAATTGAGTACAAGAGCAAGGATGTCCTTTTGCATTTGTACAGGGCCCTGGTGAGACCACACCTGGAATATTATGTACAGTTTTGGTCTCCAGGTTTAAGGAAGGACATTCTGGCAATTGAGGAAGTGCAGCGTAGATTCACTAGGTTGATTCCTGGGATGGCAGGGCTGTCTTACGCAGAGAGATTGGAGAGATTGGGCTTGGACACGCTGGAATTGAGGAGATTGAGAGGGGATCTGATTGGAACGTTTAAGATGATTAAAGGATTTGATAGGATTGAGGCAGGAAATATGTTCCAGATGATGGGAGAGTCCAGTACCAGAGGGCATGGATTGAGAATAAGAGGTCAGTTATTTAAAACAGAGTTGAGGAAGAGCTTCTTCTCCCAGAGAGTTGTGGAGGTGTGGAATGCACTGCCTCGGAAGACGGTGGAGGCCAATTCTCTGGATGCTTTCAAGAAGGAGCTAGATAGATATCTGATGGATAGGGGAATCAAGGGATACGGGGACAAGGCAGGGACTGGGTATTGATAGTGAATGATCAGCCATGATCTCAGAATGGCGGTGCAGACTCGAGGGGCCGAATGGTCTACTTCTGCGTCTATTGTCTATAACTATCAAGTTTTTGAATTGACGTTCATAATCCTGATCCTACCTCAGCAACAGAACATTACAGTCCACCTCTTGCACTACCATGGTCTTGTCTCTGTGTTTTGTTACACTAATGTCTTGTTTTGCATAGCCTTTTCTTTTCACTGTCTTGTTACTTACTTAATGTTACGGCACTGGTGTTTAGGGCAGCTATGAAGTTCCTCCGCCTCTGGCGGTGTTTCAGGGCTTCCTCTCGATTTTCACTACTGTCACTCATGAAAGTCCCGGGTGGGGACTCAAGAGTACTCGGATGTAGAAGGATTCTTCATTGCTGTTTCTGTAACAATTCTGTTTTACCAGTTAGGGCTGTTAGCCCTGAGCTGAACCCCCAAACCTGGAGGACCAGTGGACCACTCTTAGTCTGTCCTCTACCCTTTGACCTGTTTGGCATGGGTGACCTCACCAAGCCCTAACTCCAGCCAGCATAGCTCTCTAGGTTATTGAGGCATGCAAGCCTCTGAACCATGACAAAGTTGTGGTCCTCTTGGAGGCCACTTGTATGATAAGAATAAAGTGCTCTTTCATGTATTCTGCGTTGTCTTGATTTAAGTGCTTGTGATGCTGCTGCGAAAAAGTATTTTTTACTGTACCTGCACCTCAGTCCACTTGAGCATTTGACAGTACGCTCAACTTCGCTTGATATTTTTCTACTTTCCAGCTGAGGAACTGGAAAAAAATCTTCATTCAGTTCCAAATTATATTGATGAAAATCCAATGTTACGAAAAAGCCAGTGGTCAGAGAGTAATTTGATCAAGGGTGATGGTGTCTGAAGACCACTGAGGTGTATTATTCAATAGTTAGCCTGTGCTTGCCGTTGTGAAGTAAGGATTTAAGACCTCTTTAGTGATGTAGTTGTAGACATGTTTCTGGTTGATCAAGAGCTTGGTTGTACAATAGCGATTGTGAGCAACAAATAGCCTCAAAGGAGATCAATCATTGTGTAATCGCTGTCCAGCTTCTCCTTCACTGTTGTTTATTTTTCAAGAGAACAGGACTTGGAGAAGCAAAAATCTTTAATGCAACGTAGATTTAAATTGAGCAGAAAATAGTCATCGACATATTTGTTAATATTACCTGAACCATTAGTCTGGATGGCTGAGCTGCCTTTTCAACAAGAGAACTGTCATTAAGAACATAAAACACTTAGAATTCAGAATCCCACGATACATTTACGATCCCAAATAGGTATCCCAGTTTCGACGACCTTCCTTTTTCCCATACAATGCTTGTGGCAGTCAGCTCTGTGTTAAGATCAATTTGTGGCGAAACCACTTCCTAGCGCATTCGAACCGGCTCACAAATAGCGCTGCATGTAGCACACCGCTACAAGTTCACCTTTTTCACATGCTACTTCTCTCACAGTTTCTGGAAAACAGAGTTTGAGTATAAGTGAAAGGTCTTTCATTTGTAATTAGAGCACCACAGTTGAAGCACTTAATGCACATATTAAGTACCTGTGGAGCGGACATAGCCTAGACTGGGTCATGTTCAATAGTATGTATTATCTCTAAAATATACTTGCTTCATTTTAAGATAAAGGTATTTTTGATTATGAGACATTATGGGAGCTGTTCCCTCCATGTTAATAGCTATAAAAGCAAGGACGTGATTCTGAGTCTTTATAAGGCATTGGTCAGACTGTACTTGGAGTACTGTGAGCAATTTTGGGCCCCTGTTCTAAGAAAGGGTCCCGAGGAGGTTCATGACAATGATCCCGTGAAAGAAAGGGTTAACATATGAGGAGTGTTTGATGGCTCTGGGCTTGTACTTAGGGGGATCTCATTGAAATCTACTACATACTGAAAGGCCTAGATGGAGTGAATGTGGAGGGGATGTTTTCTATAGTGGGACAGTTTAGGACTGGGGTGGACAGCCTTAGAACTGAAATTAGGATGAATTTCTTTAGCCAGAGGTTGGTGAACCTGTGGAATATCATTGGCAAGTCATTGGGTATATTTAAAATGGAGGTTGATAGGTTATTAATCAGTAAGGGTGTCAATGGTTATGGGAAGAAAGCAGGAGAATGTGATTGAGACAAATAATAAATCAGCCATGATGGAAGGGCAGAGCAGACAAGAGGGGCTGAATGGCCCAATTCTGCACTTAGGTCTTATGGTCTTATCTGACAGCTTATTAAAAAATTTTCCCCATGCATTTACTATCAATTACAGTGAAGTTAAAGGGGATGCAGGGCTAACTTTCAACCTTGTAGCCTTGATCATACCACTGTCTATTGTTCATCCTGTATTAATATCACTGGAATAATAATCTTTGAAATAATCTTTGGAATAATGAAGTAAAATTCATAGGACACCATCTGGTCTATCAGTTTACTGTCCCAACACAGAAACTACGCCCTCTCCCAGTCTCTTTGTAGAATCCATTCCTTAATAGCATGAACTATCCCTGTTCTCTTATTTTAACAATGTCACAGACCCAGTAAAATAAGGGATTTGTCACTGCAAGAAACCAGCACTTAACATTTGTTCTTTGAAGCCACTTATAACCTGCCTTCCATTTAATTTGGATTTTATTTGCAGTGGAAAAAGTCCAGCTGTTGTCAGCTGGTGTCTGGAAGAAAAGAGAGCGACTTAGGAGCAAATCTTTCTGAATCTGAAAGTCATCAGATCAGCATGTGGGTCTCTGTATGAAAGCAGAGGTTAGTGCGCAGTTACAGACTTCGAAAAGCAGGAGAGGCTTTTGCTGTCCTCTTAAGTAGATGAAATTGTGGTAAGAATATCAGAATTGTCTGGTGAGAAAGCTCCTCAGCCTTCTGAGGTCAGCAAGCAGTTAAGATGCTCTTCAGAGAGAGTAGGTGCTTTGCACTGAGTAGAATGTACAGCTAGCTACATGTGAAGCTGAAGGCATGCACAAGATGGGGGCAAACCGCTGCCAACCCTCCCCCTTCCCCTAAACCTGACAGATTAGTACCCAATGATGTTACTACTGCTGCAGATTGGCACATGGATGATCACCCCATAACATTAAAGAGTTGCACATTCCTGTAAATATGCATTTAACTGCCTGTGATTTTGCCATTTAGAAACTGCAGCGCAGGTTGGGTGACTGTTGAACTCTTCTGGTGGCAAGCGAAGATGAAAGGGTGTGTGCACGCCTCATGATCGGTAACTCAGTTGAGGTGGGTAAGAGAGAGAATTAGGAGAAACGCAGCAGGCAATGTAAACAAGTCCCAACTCTTTCCATCTAAATATAGATCTATGAAAGCTGGATTTAGTGATGTAAATGTTGTCTTTCTGAGGTTCTGTGTAAAGATGGGAAGCCCAGCATTTGCTAAAGTCTGTGCAGGTGACAGAATGAGCATGTCATGTTGCCACGAAGTTTGGTTTTACTATGAGTCCGTTGTGGAAGTAAATATAATTGAGGGGAGTATTTGGAGGTCGTGGAAGTGATTGGGTAGAATAACATTTAAAGTCTTGATTTCATTGTAAGGATCAAGGAAAATCTTAAATTAGACTCTAAGGGTACATAAAAGATAAATGGGAAAGAGACGAGTGGAAAACACTCAGAGATAAGATAAAACTAAGCTCCGAGACCTGGGCCACTACCTCCCTGTGTGACCAGATCCTCGATTTCCTCACTTGCAGACCCCATTCAGTTCGGATTGGCCACAGCATCTTCTCCACAATCAGCATCAGCACAGGTGCATCACAAGGCCATACGCCTAGCCCCTCCTGCTCTATTTGCTTTATACCTATGATCGTGCGGTGAAGTTTGCCGACGACACTGTTGTTGTTGGCTGAATCAAAGGCAGTGCTAAATTTGCATTTAAGAGAAGATTGAAAATCTGTCGGATGGTGCCATTCACCTTTCACTGCCTCTCATCCAGCATCAGCAAAACCAAAGAGCTGATAATGGACTACAGGAGGAAGAAGCAGGATGTCCATGAGCCTGCCCTCATGAGGTGGAGAGGGTCAGTAGCGACATTGTAGCATAGTGGTTAGCACAATGCTTTACAGCACAGGAAACCCAGGTTCAATTCCCGCTGTTGCCTGTATGGAGTTCGAATGTTTTTCTCAGGACTGGGTGGATTTCCCCCACGTTCTCTGATTTCCTCTCACACACGGTTAATTGCTCGTTGTAAATTACCCCATGATTAGGCTGGGATTAAATCGAGGGATTGCTAGGCGGCAAGACTTGAAGGGGCAGAAGGGCCTACTCTGCAATGTGCATCAATCAATCAATAAATAAATAAATCGATAAAATTCCTTCGTGTTACTATGCTAGAGGATCTGTCCTCGGACCAGCACATAAGTACCATCTCAAAGAAGACACAATAGCACTTCTACTTGAAGATTCGGCATGTCACCAAGAACTTTTTCAAGATGCATAGTGGAGGGTATGCATCACAGCCTTGTATGGAAACACCAATGTCCGAGAACGGAAAAGTCTGCAGAAGGTGGTGGATACATCCCAGTCCATCACAGGCAAACCCTCCCCACTGAGCACTTCTACATGGAGCGCTGCCACAAGAAAGAAGCATCCATCATCAATGATCCCCATCATCCAGACCATGCTGTCTTCTCACTACCACCACTGCACAAGAGGTATAGAAGCCTTGGGTCCCTCACCACCAGGTTCAGGAACAGTTATTACCCTACAACCCTCGGGCTCCTGAACTAGTGTGGATCACTTCATCCACCGCTGCTCCAAACTGATTCTACAGCCTACAGACTCAATTTCAAGGACTCTTCACAACTCAAGTTCTCAGTATTTTTTTATTTGGGCAATTTGCCTTGTGACTGTGATGGAAGTCACTGAAGAGACAGTGAAGCTGGTGATATAGAAGTCTTAAAGCAGGCATTCTTATGGAGGCTCTTAGTAGGGGCTCTCAAACCCAAAACGAACATCACATTTTTATAACAGCAGGTGATTCAATACAATTTCAATCGTTAGAATGACATCGTTCACTTTAACATTTTGGGTTGACAGTGTCTTCTTTCAGTTGCAAGGGAAACACCTCTGAATGTTCAAACACCTTTGTTAAACAAAGCAATTTGCACAAATAGTCTAAAAGCTTCTGAAGACTGAGAGCCAGACACCCAAAGTTAATGTTAGGTCTGTCTCTGAGTACACAAATATGGTAAGTAAACAGAAACCATTAATTGCCTATACCTGTGACCATGTTTGATATGTTGAGTGACAACATCAGTCACTTGAACTCAAGTCACAATGGTCCAAATAACTTGGTCCATGTTGCCTCTGTTGATGTAGGCCAGTTAACACAACCCCACTGTCTTAATGTTTGGCTGATGTATATGCAATCTCTTCGTCTGTGGGCCAGTTTAGCTTCAGTTTACTGCTACGGTTTACAATAAGAAGAGAAAACTTTGTTTGAATTAATAGCTGCTGTATTCACTTAACTCCAGAATCCTCCCTAATATGCACATTGGATGTTCATCAATCTTAGTTTATAATTTTACTGTAAATTCTGTTGTATTTCTTTATTTTCCTGTAAATGTCCGCAAGCAAGTGAATATCTAGGTAGTATATGGTAGCATTTTTTGTACTTTGATAATAAACTTCACTTTGACTTTGAATGTGAAAATTGATCAGTTTTAACTCTGAATTGATGTTGTTAACTCCACCTCACATTTTATGCATTGCTTTTTAGTTTACACTATTTCACAATTATATCCAACAGAACTTTTCTTGAGTGGAGTAAAAAATTTTAAGTGCTGATTTTGCCTAATAACCTCTAAGTGCCTAGCAGTCCTTGTTCCATATTGTGGTGTCATGCAGCTTTAAATGAGGCTGATCATTCTGTTTGCAAATGTTGCACAGCTGCGAGGTGAAAGAAATGACATCTCGTTGCTCTGTTATTAAAGGGAAACATGGCAGAGACACTGAGAATGTCAACTGTATCACACAGAGAAATTAATTGCCAAACTTTTCATCAACTGAATAGGGCTAAATATAGAAGCAGTATTTCTTTAGACGTTCTCGGCAGTCAAAACGAAATAAATTATACTTGATGTCGACGATTTAGACCCATTCTAATTTGGTCATACCGCACCTCTCTGAATGGTGATCAGTGTGTGATACATTGCCAGAGGGCATGTGACTTCTGTATATTGTGTACCGGAGTGGCCACGTTGCTGTGTCTTGTGCTAATGATTACATTATTGTTCAAAACAAAACATCTAAGCTCATGGCTGTCTGCTCGCCTGGTCCTGCTACCAGGTTAAAAGATGTCCAGACTGAAACTGAAGCTAGTGCAGTGGAGCTATCATTGGTCTTGCCATCTGTTGGAAATGGGGTGAACAGCTATCATTTTAACACCTGACTACAGTCCTGCCATTTCAGGCAAGCGTGACTTCCTGCCGCCTCATCCAACATAGCTGACCAGCGGTCCCCTTATGCGTGGTGTCTAAAGTAGTTTGTCCAACATAAACTGTTAAGAAAATATTTATCATTACATAGCATAGAGGTTAAATTACTAGGTTAGCGTCCCAAGGTCGGGATAATTGAAATCCTGCTCTGGTAGTTGGCGAATTTGAACTCAATTAATTAAATTAATTTGGAATAAAAACCTGACCATGTATTACTATACCGAACTATCTGGTTCATCACTGTTCTTTTAGAGAAAGAAATTTTACTGCTCTTATAAACACATGAAATTCTGCAGATACTGGAAATCCAGAACATGTGTTATTCTTATTTCTATCTTGTATAACATTTGAGAGTCAGTGGGTAGGGAGTTAGAGGTTAAACTAGATAAGATATTCTTATCTAGTATAATCTAGTATGGCTTTGCAGTGGGTACAGAAGAAGTTCACCAAGTTGCTGGCTGCTTTCGAGGGCTCGTGCTGTCTGTCATGAGAGGCTGGGTGAACTTGGTTTGTTTGCTCTGGAGTGTCGGAGGCTGTGCAGCAATCTGATCGGGGTTTACAAGATTATGAGAGGCACAGACAACATCTGCTTCCCAGGGCTGAAATGTCTTAATACCAAAGGGCATGCATTAAAGGTGAGAGGAGGTAGTTTCAAGGGGGATGTGAGGGGTAAGTTTTTTTTACTGACAGAGTCGTGGATGCCTGGAATGCACCTGTTGTGGTGGTAGAGGCAAGAATTTTGAGGCTTTTAAGAGACATTTGGATAGGCGCATGAGATGAAGGAGTTGGAGGGATATGGACATGGTGTAGGTAGAAGAAATTCGAGTTTGGGTGTTTTTGATTTGCTTTTTATCTGTTTTCAAGGGCCTGTTCCTGTACTGTTCTGTGTTAACCTTTAACTCTATATCCATTGACTCTCAAAGCCCTCTTCACTGACAACAAATACGGATGTCACCAGCAACATCCGCATCCTTCGAATGAGCTTTGAACAGTATTGGTCATCTGCTGAGGAACAAAGCAATGGTGCGCTGAAAGGGGAAACCCAAGCATCACAAGAGTATCAGTGATATCTGATCGTTACATCCTCATTATCCTTGCTCATCCTGTAAATACATCTTCTGCTGCAGGCACCCCGGAGCTGAGTCCAAGTGAACGCAAGGAGCTGGAATCGAAACTGAAAGAAAGGGAGGAGTTTCTGTTACCCATATACCACCAGGTCGCTGTGAAGTTTGCTGACCTTCACGACACGCCAGGTCGCATGCAAGAGAAAGGGGTCATCACGGTTAGTGAATTAATTCATCTGACTTGCTCTGTACGTCTAATCCTCTGCTTTATTTTGATTGCAGTGTAGCCCGAGCAATCCCCACTACCAGCAAATCAAGATTTCTGTCACTTGCAACAGCACTCACAATAATAAGTGGAATCCAAAATTTTCTCTTGTGGTATGGTCCCCGTCTGATTGAAAGTAGAGTCTAATACTTGCCGGCAAGCAGATTGTACAAAGTGCATAGTCTGCCCCAGTTCAATTAGACATTATAATTAAATAGGTCACGTTTCAGGCATGACCTGAAGAACTACTTGGAAGGAGACTGCAAACCTTTGCAGCTATAATGAACATTCAGTCAAGTTCATTAAAGTTGTTGAGGTTCAGCCTGCCAGAGGGTTGAAATTTTGAGATCTACAGTTTAACTAATGAGAATAGAGACCGGAATCAGTAGGGATTCTGTTTGGGTGCTTCTTCACCGCAGCACTCACAGCCTTTCTTCCCTCTCCATTTCATTTCTCATGGACTAATCACGTCATGGCTTTGGATGAGGCTATGAATTTAATTCTGAAATCCCACTAGAAGTTATCATTTAAGCATCATCTGATAGTTTGGGTCTTCGCATGTGTGTCTGCAAATACAGGATGTGATCAAACTGGGGAGAAGGCTGTAATAAACTTTGCAGAATGTTCTATGTGATCCTGACTGAGCAGCATTGATATTTATTTAACTATCTAGTGAGAAATGAGATTGATGGTGTTTAATTAATAAATTGTTCCTTGGGTTGTACCAGTGCCTATGTATTATGTGGAAATGAAGTGAACACTCTTTGTGCAATTGGCTTGGCCTGTGCTTGGTGATATGAGCTGGTTTCTTAAAGGTAATGCTTTAGTCAGTGCTTTTATGTACACGAGTGACTGTGCTCATTCGGTCACCCTGCAAGCAAGCTGAAAGAGGAAGATTGTAAGCACAAATGGATATCAAATCCCACTCCAGGCCAGTTCAGTCATTTTGTTGTCCTACTCTCAATATTCACTTTTGCTTCATGTCCCCTGAAATATTTAACCAGGCCAAATGGAGCAGAATTATGTTTAATTTTATAGATAGGCTTTGCATCAGGTGCAGTTTGCAGAGAAGTTCCAACCTTCTCCCCTTTGAATGCTTAGGCTGCCCAAGTAGTGGGGAGAATTGCTCCACAAACCGCCTCTGTCCTCTGCATAGCCTTCTAAATGCAAGCTAATGTAAGTGCAATGCAACCTTGTAATGTAACCCCTTGAGTCCAGTTCTCATTTTTTTTTTAAATCTATTGCACTCATCCTTCTGAGGCTGCCATACTTCTCCGAGGCCGGGTCAGATATGTCACACCCTGTGCAACGCTCTTCTCTGTTAAACTTCGTCGGGGAAATTAGTTCCCATTTTTCAGGGGAGCAGAAATTATTGTTCACTCCCCGAACAGCCAAAGTCTCATTGATTCATAGATTGGGTTTTCATTGCAAAAGCTGCATCAGTTAACATCCATCCTTTGCAACCTCCTGTCCTCGGAGTCCTCTCGGGTCACATCCTTCTTTCTGTCCCCCCTACTCCCACCCTCGTCATCTCCACTGATGTTCAACCTCTCCATTTGTCCCTGACACCCACTTGCTTCGCTTCTCTCCCTACCTGTGATAAACTGGCCTCTTCCCGTATCTTACAAAATGCAATAGCGTTCAGTCACGCCTCAAGTTGGTGCCATTTGGTAATGATAGGGCCCACAACCCAGTCATTGACATGCCTTCTGCAATGTGCAGTAACTTCTGGGCTGTGCTTCAGGTGACGGCAAGGGATGTAGTGTTGGTGCTGAAAATCAAAGTAAGTGCAGTGCTTCTGTATCTGAAGGAAGAATCTGAAGTTTTGAGGTTAGATTGAAGTTCAGGTAGTGGAAAGCAGGATTGTATAATGGTTTCCCATTATCTGCAGGATATCTTGGATTGGCCAACATCACGTACCTTCTTCTACTGGCGTCTGCGCAGACTGCTGCTGGAAGATACAGTGAAGAAAAAGATCATGGATGCTAACTCTGAGCTGACTGATGGGCAGATTCAGGCCATGCTGAGGCGCTGGTTTGTGGAGGCCGAAGGCGCCGTAAAGGTATGATCACTGATTCCAAGTTAAGATTTTATGTTTTTACTGCCTGTTAGTACTCCTCTGCTTTAATTACATTTTGACTGAGAAGAACCAGCCTACATTGGCAGAGGTTGATATGTAGATAATTATTTCACTTGTTGCATTATATTTTCTTAAACCTATCTAGACTAAGAGAACGTAGTGTTATTAAAGTTTTGATAACATTTCTTGGTTAGCAATCCCAACCTATATGCCCTTAAAGTTACAATCTTTATGATCTGTGGAGATTAGAATTTTTCTTTACAAGATTCAAACAGCAGTTCAGCAAATTGGGTCCTCAAGCACTTAAATAATTCAGTTGTCACTGAAATACTTAAAGAGTCTATGTATGTGTGGTGTGTGTGTGTACAGATGGTGCTTGGCAAGGTAAGTGGGCGACTGCCATTTACAGTGATCACCTATGTCCTTCCAACTCACAGACCGAAAACTCTCATTGCCGTCATAATTGCTCGGCCTCCACTTGAAGCAGTCGTGGGCCAGAGATTCACTGTGGGGATGTTGTATTTTTCATGGAGGCTTTGAGAATATCCTTGAATCGTTTCCTCTGCCCACCTGATAATGTCTTGCCGTGGCAGAGCTTGGTGCAGTGTGTCTGGTATCAGACCGTACACTTGACGTACTCTGACCAGTGTAACCAACCGAGTATTACCCGGATTTGAAAACAGGCGACTTTGGTTCTGGGAGTGTTTTACTGATGTCGGTTCACTTAGGCTGCCTATATATGGAGGCAGCATTAGTGGTATGAAGGGCCTAAAGCTAAGATGGTGTTTATAAAATGCTTCTGCCCTTGGGAAAGGTCTTGGCTCGAAACGTCGACTGTTTATTCATTTCCATAGACGCTGACCTGCTGAGTTCCAGCATTTTGTGTGTTTTGCTCTGGATCGCCAGCATCTGTAGACGTCGTGTTTGTGCTTCTGCTGCATTTGTGTTGAAGTTACCAGGGTAGAGTGGGAACCAGTACGTGCTATTGTTAACGACCCACCTCCTTTTCCTGTTTGGTCATCCTTCATTGAACGTTTATCTCCCAGCCTTGCTCACCCTGAACCACCCCATTGTATCTACTTACATCTATTTACATGAATAATTCATCCATCTGTTCTCAATGCTTCAGACATTCAGATACAGATTCTGGAAATTTACTTTGTTTTAAGATCTCTTAATATTTTATTTTATACTAAGAGTCTTTCAGATTGTTCTTATGTTTCTATGAGTACCTTTTTGTTAACGCACTTCGTTGTCTGTCTGCTCCCATCCCTTCCTGATTTGGCAACAATCTATGATGAGAGTTTTGAGGAGACCTTTGGGGTGCATGGTGAAGGAGAGCTTGGCATTGGAAGGAGCTTTCTAGCACAAGATATAGAAATTAGTAACCAGCCCTCTCAGAAAGAAAAATCAGACTGTGTACTGTGTGTAGCACGGTCTGTCGGAGGAACTCAGTGGGTCGGTCGGCATCTGTGGAGGAAAGGAAAGTTCAGTATTTTGGGTTAAAACCTTGCATCAGAACTGGTGCAGGGGTTGACCTGAACTATCGAAAACTCCTTTCCTCCCACAGATGCCAACGAACCCAATGAGTTCCAAAAGCTTGTTTTGTTTCTTCAGATTCCAGCCTCTGCAATATAACATGTCTTGGCCCTAATATACCTGGAGACTGCTGAACGATGTGAATACTGAACAATGATTGCGGAGAGGCATCTAGGATTCTCTGGACCGTTTATTCCCCTTCCCAGAGTTGGTCCCTCACTCCTGCACTTCCCTATTCTTTAGAGTTAGAATTAGATTTATTAGGAACTTCTATGAAATTTGTTGTTTTGTGGCAGTGCACAGTGTAAAGGCATAAAGTTACTGTCGGGTAGAAAAGTAAAACAATCGTGGAAACAAGGGAATAACAAGGTAGTGTTTATGTACCATTCAGAAATATGATGGCAGAGATCTGCGTGTGACAGGTCAATGGAGCAATACCTTATCTCCCGCCTAGGTAGCCTCCTTCGTGCCGGCATGAACATCCAAATCACTGACCTCTGTTGATACCCCTGCTCCCCACCCTTACCCCATCCCTATCTATTATTTTAGTCTGGTTCTTTTTCTCTCTCTTTTTCCCTCCTCACTATAATCTCTACCCCCAGCCCTACCTTTCTTTCTCTTTTATTTCCCATAATTCTCCACCTTCTGCCCAGCCCATTTCCCTTCAGCCTATCACTTCCCAGCTCTCTACTTTATCCCTCCCCCCACTTCTTATCCCCCCTCGACCATCCCATGTTACTTCACTCCTGATGAAGGGTTTCGGCCCAAAACATCATTATTACCTCCTCACATAGTTGCTGTCTGGCCTGCTGAGTTCTACCAGCATTTTGTGTTTTTTATTTATTTCCAGCATCTGCAGATTCACTCGTGTTGCCTTTGAAGATAATTAAGGAGCTGTGCAACGTGCTGCTGCTGAGTCGATTGAGGCTTGCAGTTAAATAGTGGGTGGCTGTCAGGGTAACTTTTCTTGTAATCGCAAGGCCCCTTTGGACATTTTTAATATGGTGCGCCGCAAGTTCAATTCACTGATTTATTGGATGAGAGCAGGGGCAGGTGGCGGGGAAGCTGCCTGGCCTCGGTCATAGCAAGGACTAGGCCTGAAGCCTGGGTGTTGCCTGTTTCCAGCCGCTGGAGTGAAGAGACGAAGCCAGGCCATTTCTCCAGGGGCGGTGTGGTGCGGCGCCCGGGTCAGAGACAACACTGCCACTCTCAGGATTTCACATAGCAGAAAACCAGCTCTGTTGTGGTTGACTGCGGATTTTTTTGGTGAAAAGTCAAGGGACTTTTCAGCCGCTGGGGAGAGGCCTCTGAACCTTTGCAGTTTACTGGGGGCGGCATGGCACAGTTGTGGCCGACTCAAAATTTCAGTTCGACTGAGGAGTCTGGACTATATACATGTATATTTGTCTGATTGTGTTTTTACTAATATTCTGTATGTGCCTGAATGTGAGAGGACGGGGCCTGCAAGGCGAGTGTCAAGCATCGGAGTGGATGTGGGGCCAGTTGAGAGATGATCTTGGTGGGCTGGGATGCCTGGATTATATACATGCATGTGCTGTGTCATTGTATTTTTACTAATATTCTCCATGTGCTTGTATATGCAAGAACTGGGCCTCAAAGCCACAGTGTTGCCTAGGGGCCGTCAGGGTGGGTCAACAGATGGCATCAGTGGGCTGGGGATATTTTACTAACCCTGGGCCAGTAGGGTCAGATGCCCAGGCTTCCGAGTACAAAGCCAGTGGTCCAGGTCTTGATGCAGTCTGACGTACTAAAAATATCACCACCAGTAAGACCTAGCCAGATATTTCAGAATAATGTCTTTGTGCTACAACTGGATCAGAATAGAAGGAGAGTTTGGAAAGGAGAAGATGACCTTGACGGAGAAGTCATTTTTTATTCCCTCAAGAAGGGCTCTACATCTGTGGAACTGTGGCCTTCCAAGGAACAAATACCTCCCATAGTGCAAAATTACACTAAACCTCAGGAGTTCTTTTTCCTTCTTTTCAAGGCAAAATTAGTCGTCATTGAGATTGAAATGTTTACAATATTTTGCATGAAGCTATCTGCAGCCCAGCTAGATACAAGCTTTAAAAACTCTTTTGCATTGTGCCTTTGAGCTTCAGAAGATTGATCAGAAGTGTCTTGTTGCCCTAGTTTTTTTTTCCCATTTTGCACATTACCCATTCTTGTCGGGAAATGTGTTAAGTTGTCTTGCGTTGCCATCCTTTCCAAAAATAAATCAATCAAAGCCATGTTTTTTTCAAAAATGTCAAAATTCAGTGCTGTGCAGTAGTGCTGTCACATTCGGGATTGAAGGTGCTGAATTATATGGCAAGATTAATGGGTGCCTTTTCTCATTGAGATCTATGTGGACAAATACAGGTACTCTGTGCCGTCTGCTCCTCCTAACTCAAAGCTGTTTTGTCAAATTACCTGTTCAAATTATTTTAGTACCAAATTCCTATATAATTATTTACCTTGTTTATGGTATAATTTGAATTTTTAATGCATGGAACAACTTCAAATTAGCCACATTAACAGTATCCGTTTAGTATAATTTAATAGATAGGGGAAGTAGAACTTCAAAATGGATGAAATCAATATGATTTGCAATTTTCTGTAATCTTAAGACGACTCTCAGTCTGATCCATTAGATAAATTAGATCTTTGATATTACTTCTATTACTTGGATGTAGCTTAAACACTAATCTGAGTATTCCCTGTGTACTTTCCAGCATAATTGGAATCGAAGTGAAATTGCGAGGCACCAAACGCACCAACAGTAGACTCACGCTCCTCTTAAACAAAAGCAAAAGATGTGGAAGAACTCAGCAGGTTAAGGAACATCTGTGGAAAGGGCCGGTTAATGTCTTGGGTCAGGGACTCTTCCTTAGAACTGGGCTTTACTGGTTTCTCTTTCCGCAGATACGGTTCGTCTTGCTCAGTTCTTCCAGCGTTTTCTGCTTCTTTTTCAGATCCCAGCATATGCTGTTTTACTCGCTTTCTATGTTGTTTTCACTTGTATGCAGAATCTCTGTGATTTTATGATCAGAACACTCAAAAATGGTACCACATGCTGGTGTTTAATGTAAATGTTCTGTTTTCAAATTGGGAAACTGCTCAGCATTGAAAGAAAATGAAATGCCTTTCCAAGAATCCAAAATTGCTAAATGGGACAATTCCAGTTTAAAAAAAATAGAACTAATTCCAATTAAAATGAACAGAAAAGATCAAAGGGGCCATGGTAAATCCAGAGTGCGCTCTTTTTCTTTCATTTGAGGCACTGATCTAGTAGCTTCTCAGGGGCTAATAACTGATAGAATATGTGTCGTAAGTTAAATAGAGAAATAAAGTTTCAAACCATCCCAGATCGGGGCTAAAAAAACAACTGTCCCCAAACATGGTCATATCCTTGCTTCAAATATTTGTTAAAGCACAAAGCAAATATACTCTGGAACCATGCCAACATCCCCAGGTAGGATACAATTTATATGCAGCTGTTTCGTTAACTAACACTTACAACAATCAGCTCTGATTATATTAAGCTACAATTAATCTGCACCCTGGAATGTGTTGATAGGAACTGGCATGCTGTTACTTAATTAAAACCAAAAGGATTAAAAATATTAATAGTATTAAATATTCTCCGAAACCACTTGCACTGGAATTCGTGAGTAAATCTGCACTACTTATGTGAGCTTAAAATGAACAGTCATTTACATCCTCTGAATCTTCAATCTCATTTGCCAAGCAGTACTTGGTTTTGTGTGTGACTATTTTATACCTTGAAACTGCATTTTTGAATTATGAACTGCCAAAAAGGTCTTGGGAAGAATTTTTGTGCAGCACCTTTGGTTTGTGTTGCCAAAATTATGGTGGGGGGGGGGGAGAGAATTAAAAAATGACCAACGAATCTGATCCTCAGCTGCCTCAGGGTTTAGCCAGGTAGGTAGTCACGTGAAATAACTGACCTACCAGCAGAATGCAGTACTACACTTTTGTGAGGTAGAAGCCTCAGATATATACATTTGTATCTGGAAGTCAGATAAGTAATTGGGATAATTTTCCATATTTCAGTTACTTTATTTTTATTTAAGCGATAAAGTGCAGAATAGGCCATTCTGCCCTTCAAGCTGTGCTGGCCCAGCAATCCCACAACCCTGACTAACCCTAACCTAATCACGGGACAATTTACAATGGCCATTTAACTAACACGGTGCGTCTTTGGACTGTGGGAGGAAACTGGAGGACCCGGGAAAAACCCATGCATTCCCCAGGAAGGACGCACAGAGACTCCTTAAAGAATGTCACCAGAATTGAACTCCAGAACGTCCTGGGCTGTAATAGTGTTGTGCTACTGTGGTGCCCACCATTTCCCTTTTGCTTCCTCCAGTCCTGAAGATGCTGACACAAGTAATGCAAGGACTATTCTTCAGACAGTCGTTATGTTCCTTTTCGCAATGTCCCAAATCACTTTACAGCCAATAGAACCGTTTTGAATCGTGGCCGCTATCGTGATATGTTATGATCTCACAGACATCAGCAGTTCCGTACAAGGTTCAAGTGACGATTTGTCACAATAATTGTTACATAGAAAACCTACAACACAATACAGGCCCTTCAGCCCACAATGCTGTGTCGAACACGTACTTACTTCAGAAATTACCTCGGGTTACCCAGAGCCCTCTATTTTTCTAAGTCTCTTAAAAGACCCTATCGTATCTGCCTCCACTGCCATCGCTGGCAGCGCATTCCATGCACTCACCACTCTCTGCATAAAAAATACCCTGACATCTCCTTTGTACCTACTTCCAAGCACCTTAAAACTGTGCCGTCTTGTGTCAGCCATCTCAGCCCTGGGTAAAAGCCTCTGACTATCCACACGATCAATGCCTCTTATCATCTCTTACACAATTGTTAAAAGATCATTGAGTAAGAGTGATCCACACAGTCATTTTTTGGGACATGGACATTGTTATTAAGGCTAGTATTTATTAACTATTCAGGTGGTGGTGCTGAGGTGCCTCTTTGAACAGCACATTTTGGTGACTGCTACCACAGAGCTGCTGCAGGCACTTCTTACACTTGGGCCCAGTTGAAGTACCATTGGAGTATTGAGTTGGTGGGGTCCTGCGTACTGCAGTTGGTGGTGCTCAATGTACCTGTTACCCTTGGTGCGCAAAGGCGGTGTGCAGTCTAACAGCAAGTGATTGTCTTGGTCATTTTTCTTGTGTGATCACGAGACCCTGTTGGACATTGATTTTGTGGAATTCTGCAAGTCCAGTTCACTGATTTATTGGCAATCGGCGGGGGAGCTGTGTGGCCTTGGCTGTAGCAAGGACTAGGCCTCGAGCCGTTGTGGCGCTGTGCCCAAGCTGGAGTCGTTGCTGCCCCCTGGTGTTCGCTTGGCAGAAAACAAACTATATTGTGCTTGTCTGCAGACTGCTGCAACATTCATTGACTTAAGGTCTTGGACTACATTTTTTGTTAATGTAACTGCACGTTACTGTTATTTTGTATGTACTTGCTATTTTTTATGTGTCTTGTGACTGTTGGTCCTGTGTTTTACACTCTGGCTCCAGAGTCGTTCTGTTTTGTTTGGCTGTATTCACGTATGGTTGAATGACAATTAAATTTGAACTCATGTACAGCTAGTGAGTTTGGGAGATGTTATTGGACTAATTAGTGCTTTTTGTAGATAGTTCACACTGTAGCCCATGAGTTGACGATGGAGGCAATGGATATTTTGGGTGGGTTGTCAGCATGTAAAACAAGTGGCTGTTTTGTCCTGAATAGTGAGTGGGAAGTTTCTTAGGATTGATAAAGTTGCACTTTTCCACCAAGAGGAGTGTATACTAACATGCTCGTGGCTTGCAGATGGTGGAAGGGTTTTGTGGTTCAAGAGGTAACTTACCCTCCGTAGTTTACCCAGTCTCTGATGTTTATTTATGTGATTGCTTCTGTAAAGTTTCTGATCAGTAATGTTGGATTAGAGTGTAAAATTGTTAATTTTCTTGTAGTTTAACTTTCCTATGCTTGGAATCTTATATTATCACCTATTCCCCCCACCCCCACTTTCTGCTTTCCGCAGGGATCACTGCCTTTGTGACTTCCTTGTCTACTCATCCCTCCCCACTGATCCTCCTCCTGGCACTTACCCTTACAAGTGGAACATGTGCTACACCTTCCTCTACACCACCTCCCTCACTACCATTCAGAGCCCTAAATAATTCTTTCAGGTGAGGTGACACTTCACCTTTGAGTCTGTTGGGGTCACTTACCATGTTCGGTGCTCCCAGTGTGGTCTCTTATATATTGGTGAGACCCAACGTAGACTGGCAGACCACTTCACTGTCCATCAGAGAAAACGGCATCTCCCAGTAACTACCATTTTAATTCCACTTCCCAACCTCATTCCAATATGTCTGTCCATGACCTTCTCCACTGTCATGATGAGGCCACACTTAGGGTAGAGGAACAACACCTTATATTGAGTGGCCTCCAACCTGAAGGCATGAACATCGATTTCTTGAACTTCGAGTAATTTCCCTCCCCCCCCCCCCCCTCATTTCCTATCCCCTTTCCCCTCTCTCACGTTATGTCCTTGCCCACCTATTGATTCTCTCTGGTGCTCCTCCCCCATTTTCTTTCTTCCATGGCCTTCTGTCTCTTTCACCAATCAACTTCTCAGCTCTTTACTTCATCCTTCCCCCTCCAGGTTTCACCTATCACCTCGAATTTGTCTCTCTCCCCTCCCCCAACTCTTAAATCTTCTCAACTTTTTTTCTCCAGCCCTGCCGAAGGGTTTCAGCCCAAAATGTTGACTGTACTCTTTTCCATAGATGCTGCCTGGCCTGCTGAGTTCCTCCAGCATTTTGTGTGTGTTGCTCAGATTTCCAGCGTCTGCAGATTTTCTCTTGTTTGTAATTCAAGTACTGTCTACACTTGTACCACAAATACGGACTCTTCCATCTGCAGAGTGGGGCCATCGTTAACGCTTACTGTACCCATACTATGTCTGTTACTGGGAATTCTGATTAAATTCAATGCAAAGGTGCAGATTGTGTATGAAGAGTGCCATGTGTCATCAATCGCTAGCTGTTAATATGGGCAGGGAGTTTACCACGTGCCCCACCTGTTTCCTAGAGGCATTGAAACCATTCTGAACCTACATTTCTGGAGGTTGCCTTGACCACTTCTGAAATCCAGTACTGCTGTTCTATTTCATCTGCTGTGAAATTAAAAAGCCAGCAAATGCTGTGGATCTCAGCTACTAACAGAAATCTGATGAGTGCTGGTCGCTGTAAAAGATGCTGAATTTCCAGCACGTGTTGTGATTTAATCAAACCAGCTGGGGCACTTAACAGACGGCTTCTGACATCTTCCTTCGGTTCGCTCAAGAATTGGTTTGCTGATGTTGCTGACAAGTTATTTGGCCACCTTCTGAGCTGGCATGCATCCCAAAGCCAACCTTCAAACAAAAGTGTTGGGATTAGTGGCTGTCTCAAAGACGTTTCTGGTTTGAGCTGTAAGCTGGTGGTGTGGCTGCCGCAGCGTCACTTGGCTGGGCTACTCAAACGCTGACTCTGCGTATTGGCCGTCCCCTAATGGAACGAACCTGCAGCTCTCCCCAGGAAAGCGATCTTGCCTCTTCCACTCGCTCTCTGAGGAGCTCGTAGCAAAAATGGGTTCGCCTAGCATATTTAATTTTCTTCCAGTTGTGCTTAAAGAGTCAGCCATACGACTAACTCAGCAGCAAAGAAAGCACAAAGTCCTGTGAAGTGCAAGGTTCTGTCCCGAGGTTGCAAAAAAGCTCAGCAATTTTAGTTTGGAGTGCCTACGTGATAGATGAGGGCCAAACCAAGGAAGAGCTCTAAACCAAAAGGCTTTCCTACAACATTATACTTGCATACAAGCTTCTGCATTTATCCCATTACTGTCGGGAAGAATGTTCTCGTAAAACTAATAGTAAAGGAAGTTACTTGGTACACTGACAGGACTGCAGGCAGCTCATGTCATGCAGCTGGAGGCTGGTGATAGTTGAGCGTGGCAGCAAGGAGCAGGAGTGAACCAGGCCATCAATTAACTCTTTACGGTACAATTTTACACCTTTTTCACAATATGGCTGATTGCATACTGTCTTCAACTGCCTGTAAAGTGGTGAGATTTAGGTAAGTATATTTCCCTCTATTATTGCCTTGGTAGGATGACACACCTGGATATACATGCAGTGGCCACTTTATTAGGTACACCTTGCTAATCAGCCAATCGGGTGGCAGCAACTCAATGCATAAAACGTGTAGACATGGTCAAGAGGTTCAGTTGTTCAGAATGGGGAAGAAAAGAGTGACTTTGACTGTGGAATGATTGTTGGTGTTTGGGTATCTCAGAAACTGTTGATCTCTTAGAGTTACAGAGAGGTGATGTGAAAACGAAATTCATCCAGCGAGCAGCAGTTCTGTGGTGAAAATGTCTTATTAACGAGAAAGGTCAGAGGAGAACGGCCAGACTGGTTCAAGCAGACAGGCAGGTGCCAGTAACTGAAATAACCACACTGGTGGGCAGAAGAGACCTCTGAATGCCAACATGTCCAGCCTTAAAGTGGATGAGCTACAGCAGCAGAAGGCCAGAAAATATACTCAGTGGCCACTTTATTTGGTACAGTGAGTACTGAAGTTGAACACACTGTGGTCTCCTGCTGCTGTAGCCTTGAATTTGCTGCCGCATTAGATATTGCATTAATGAGCAAGTGTACCTAATAAAGTGACCACTGAGTGTACTTCAAAGTGTCTGAGGAAATGTTCTACCTTTGAATTTTTAATATAGGCTTTTACAGGAAAATTTCCATGTATGTAATGTTCTTGTCTTTGGGCCTTCCCATTCATAAATAACTTTGTTTTAAATCTAGCTAAATGACTTCTGGAATAATGTTGTGAAAACAAGCCATTAATCAGGTTAATTTTCAGAGGTGAACCTCCTTCCAGTGGTATTCTTGGCAGACTCAGATTGCTGGTATAGTACAATGACATATTGGGGAAGTTAGCACCATTTGCCTTCAAGGAGCCTGTTGATCTAGGGAAATGAGTTCTTGGAAATTCTGATAAATTTGTTGTACAGATGATGTAGAATGTGTATTAATGCCACTACTAGGAAATTCAGTAATTAATTAACCTGAGATTGGAATCTAGCATTTGTGGAGCTGCCCGTAAAACTACCGATTGCCACGAAACCCTCGTTTCACCAAAATCCTTCATGGAAGGAAATCTATCCTAGACAGAGATTGATAGGTTCTTGATTGGTCAGGGCATGAAGGGATACAGGAGGAAGGCAGGAGTTTGGGGCTGAGAGGGAAATTGATTAAGTCATAATGAAATGGCAGAGCAGATTCAATGGGCCAAAAGGCCCAATTCTGCTCTTATGTCTTACGGTCTTATGAACTTCAGATCCACCACAGTGTGTTCAACACTTAATTGCACTCTGAAGTGGAACATCATTTCAGGAGCGTTTAGGGATGAGCAAAAAATACTGGCTACGTCCTGTGAACAGATAAATTATATTTATTTTGATCTACATTAACATCCACCAGCAGCTTTCACTTTTCACTTTTGGGGCCTTGTGTATAAAGCAATTGCATACTCCTGTTGCCTTTCCCTTCCAGGCCTATCTGTGGGATGACAACAAGGATGTGGTGGAGTGGCTGGAAAAGCAGCTGCTGGAGGAGGAAGGTGCTCGGTCGGTCATTGATGAGAACATCAAATACATTAGCAGAGATTATATTCTCAAACAGATACGGAGGTGAGTTGACTCATTTCAAACTGTTATTCCCCTTGTAACAATTGTGTTCGTAAATCCCTGACTTATTAATCTTGTATTTTATTGCCATCACGTCATTTAAAACAACATGTACAAAACAAATGACATAATGATTTGGTTGTGTGATTGGCTCAGGTTTTACTCGGAAAACATTGGGAAGTTCATTACCACCTCTGTCTATCTCAGCTATTTGCTGTATTTTCTGGCAGTGCCACAAGGGTCTGGGGAGGAGTGAATTGGATACAGAGTAAATTTTTAAAAACCGTTTATTGAGTTCATCAAACTTCTCTCGTGTGGGTCATGAGTAGCGGTGATAGAAGCTTGGGAATTGGTTCCCAAATCTTCTCACCCGGAACCTTTGTGGTGTAAGAAGAAAGGGAATGGAGAGAATAACAATTATGCAAATTATGATGCAGGACCATGAAATCTGAGACTGTCAGGTTTATTTGCTGTTTTACAGATTATGCAGGATGCATATTGATGCTCACATTCCTGAAATGCACTTAGCACCCCGAAAAAAAATTACAGGTATCAACTGCCTGAGCTAAAGGACACGCCTTTGACAGCTGTAGAGATAACCTCTTCACTCGAAATCCCAGAACTTCCCCCCTGATGTTCCATGTGAGATCTGCATCCTCTCAGTCACAAAACCAAATGGAACCCTGCTTGGGTGCTTTTTTTTAGTTATTGTCTGCAACATGCATGGTTTTGTATGTGCTTGTGTATTTAGAAGGAGCCCTGTGCAAAGATAAACACTACGCCTATCTTCTGTTTCCCCAAACAAATAGATTTATCCAGCACGTCTCCAGATGATTCTCAGAAGGCTCCTTAATTTGCATGTTATGTCTTTCCCTGGGGCCTTGCACAGCAGGGTATTAATTTTCAGTTCAGCAATGCATGTGTGTGTGTATTAACAATCACAAACTCACAATGACTGAAGGGTTCTGTGGAGGCAGGTCAGTAACCAAACAGACCAGGCTCAGTCTGGTTTGAAATGTTGCATGCATACTGTTCTGAAGGTATCTGTAAACCACTGGAATTAACTTACAAAATCCAACTGGTAATCAGAAATTGACTCCAAGAAGTGTCTTCCTTAATATAGTCAGTAATTTTAAATTATATTCCTTCTATCACTTCATTTGCTTTGTAAAAGATTTGTATTTGCCCTTTTGTTTTTAAATAAAAGCGAAACAGATGGGGGGGGGGAAAGATCTGAATCTGGCCATACAGGGTTTCTGACTTGAATTGCCGACAATTCCTTTCTGCTTGACCCGCTGAGTTCCTCCAGTAGATTGTTGGTTGCTCCAGATTCTAGCATTTGAGGTCCTTCTCCTGAATCTGCCCGTTTTGTATTCTTGTTTTTCTTTTGCCCACTTTCTCCCAGTGCTCTACTGATGTCCATGGATCGCTGATGCCTTCTTCGCCCCTGTCCCCACCAAGTGAATGTGACTTTGTGTGTAAAGTCCACAGGGCCTGCAACGTAGCTGTATCTTGCCCTGCAGCTGCTTGACTGCGCCCCCTACAGGCAGTGGTCAGTAATGCAGAATGGGAGCCCACAGCAAGCAAACTAACCCCATTCTAGTTTGCTGCCCCTATCCCTGTTTATTCCATGTCATTGCACTGTAAACACTTTAAACCCCTTTCTATAATGCTGTTTACATGCTGTTTAAATTCATGCTGATTTTTATGTATTTATGCATATTTTAGTCCTTTCCTAACTATATTTTTATATAGTTCCTTATTCTGTATAATTGTGGAATGTTGTCGTTCTTTTGTTTTAAACATTGTTAGTGTACCTGCCGCCATGCTACTGCAATTTCCTAATACGTGGAGATGAAGAGTAAGGTTAATTCTTGATGGTTGTTCCTTACAAGAGTATTCTGGTCTGGAGTTGAAGGTGGAAAAATAAGCTGGCAGTGTTGGTATTGCATGTACCTTCCAGGGAAAAGGAAATTCAGCCTTGAACTTATGGGAAGCAGTCAGCCTTGCAACCCTGGCACCATTTCTTTGCCAGGAATATGTGAAGATGCTGTTCCCTGTGTGACGTTCCTTTTGGGGAATCATGGGGTGGGGACGTTGAAAAGCGGTCTCACCAGAACGTAGTTTTAACCATGCCGTGGCAACCTGGGAGATAGATAATTTAATGAGAAGCTAATTTAAATTGTTACCCATTCCTACGCTTGTATTTATTCTTTGACCCCAAAGCTGCTCTCTCCCCACCAGTACCAGTACTCCTGATCTGAGATCTCACGTCCATCTTTCCTGGTCTCCTTGAGGATGCCCAGCTCCACCACAGTCCTTTACCTTCACTGGCTTTGGTACAGGAGTACCAGATTGCACATCTTACTGCACCAGCTCACTAACTTGCTGATCACCTCCTTCCTAGCAGATGACCAGGACTAGTTCAGGCACAGGGAAGTGCTGTGCTGGCTTGTCACATGTGCCTTTGTTGAACCTGGTTATTTGGAAGTGAGAGAGATGATAGAGTCACAGTTTTAAGATATTATACAGTACAGACCCAGTTGGTCCACGCCAACCAGGATTTCTATCTAACACTTGAGTGCTCGGTGGTTTTCGGGGGCGGGGGGGTGGTTGCTGATGCTTTTTGTTGCTGGTGGGGGAGGAGGAATCGTTGCTTTGCTGCTACTTGTGCGTGGGAGGGGGCAGTTGGGGAGAGGGGCTTTGGGGTTCTAACATTTAACTGTCATTCATTCTTTGGGACACTCCTCTGTTTCCATGGCTGGTTACGAGAAAAGAATTTCAGGATGTATATAGTATACATTTCTCTCACATTAAATGTACCTTTAAACCTTCTGTCATTTGGCCCATATCCTCCTTTCCTAGCCATGTACCTGTCTAACTGCTTTTAAATGTTGTTCACCTACCTGCCTCAATCACTTCCCCTGGCAGCTTATTCCATATATTGACCATCCGCTAAGTAAAAAGCATCTCAGGGTCCTAAAATCTCTCCCCTCTCGCTTTAAAATTATGCCCCCTAGTTCTTGATTCTCCGAAGACGGTTCCCCCTATCGGAGCTCTTCATAATTTTCCACATCTCTAAGACTATCCCTCATTCTGCAAGGAAAAAGATGTCCCAACCTCATCAACTCACCATAACTCACTCCGAGTCCTGGAAACGTTCTTGTAAATCTCCTCTGCACTCTTTCCAGCTTCATGGCATCATTTCTACGGCAGGGTGACCAAAACTGAACCCACTATTGCAAAGCATCTGTTGAAAAAACTGCATCGATGCTTGTCCAGACCTCCTCTCCAGTTCGTGGAGGGTAGGTACCTCCTCAAGATCCAAGCAGCCAGCAGATACAGAGGTGATATTGTTTGTGTCGTGAACATAAGCGATGGGCATTGCAGCAAATGTTGGGATGGAGAAAGTGATTCCTGGCTACTCTGAATCCTCAAAACAATGATGATCAGCTCTTTAACAGCAACCAACTTTGGGTGTGTTTATTTACCCATCAGGCTAAATTTTGCCATAGTAGGATTAAATTTCTGTGCTTCATGCATTTAACATGGTGCATTTGTTCCTTTGTTTTTAGTTACAATAGGTTAAAGAAGTGTTGCTTTCCTATATGTGTAAGAATCAAACTCTGTGAAAGATGATTATAGAGGCCTCAGAAAATAATGCTTTGATTTGCCTTGTGTTTGCAGTCTGGTGCAGGCCAATCCTGAAGTTGCCATGGATTCTATTGTTCACATGACTCAACACATCTCCGCCACTCAGAGAGCTGAAATTGTGCGCATTCTGTCAACAATGGATGCCCCTGCTTCCACATAGAGGACACACAGGCCAGATTCTGCAGCGGCCTGACAGGAACAGAGGCTCTGCCTTTCTGTTGCAACAGCCAGACAGACACAGATGTTCAAGATTACGGGGAGCAGAATCGCAAGCGTGGAAACGTTGTCACTGGCCTGATGACATTTTTTCAACAATTTACAATTTGTATCCGAGATGTAAAGTGTGGATAAATTTAATTTAACCAGATTGTGATGTAACATCAATGTCTGTATTCATGGCACTGCATTGAACCCTCAAATCTCACGGCCTTGTGAAAGGTACTGGATATGCCTTAAAGATACAGATAACAGGTGGAGATAAAGGCTCAAACTGCCAGCAGTCAAATCTGTACACTAAACCACTCAGCTCCTTTTAAAGTAGAAATCTCTGGTTTGCTTGTAAAAAGGCACATTGTACCTTATGGTTTGCAGTGCTAGTTAACTGTGCAATCAAACTAGAATGCTTCTAGTTTGTGAAAATATTTTAATATTTTGTGTAACACTTGTTATTCTGATTGCTGCTATTGATGTTTCTGAAAAAAAGTTTTAAAGCAGGGACTGACATGAAAGACCAGTTAAGCAGCCAAGTGAAAGTTGTACCACATCCAACCAACCTCTACAATTTGCCATTAGCTAAGTCTCTCAGAAAGTGGAGTGCTATCGTCTTAAATAAGGAACTGCAAAGGTATGTATACAAGAGGGTAGTGTTGAGAGTCTTGGGTTAAAATAAAAGCCATCAGATATAGTTCATTCCCAACTATGTTGCAATTTGAATTTTCATTGAAGCATGTTGCCGGACAATTGACAGGTGGATCCTGCTGACGTTTGTGCAGCCAGACTGATTTTCAGGAGAGGGTATGTCTTTAAATTTATATGGTGGGAGGGGCGCAACAGAGCTACTGGCTATTTTAAACCAATTTGTAGTTGGGATAAAAAAAACTAGTTTCTGTATTTCTCCATTTGCCTTGTCAAAGCCAAATCCAACAAGAGAACAGAGAATAAGTAGTCGAGACATATCAGGAGTAATCTGTGAAGGGAGTGTCAGCATTTTCTCTTTAGCTGTGGTGTCAAAAGAAGAGTCTGCAGTTTGAATGCACAAGGGTAAAGATATGAGGAGGAAGATTTAAAATGACAGAAGTATTGTTATTCTCTTCAGTAATAGCACGTAGTGATGGCTTGCAGTTTAACCCTTTCCTTGTAATCCTGTAAGATTTGTACCCAAAAATAACTCGAGGTTTCAAATCAATTTTGCCTTCAGTCCATGGATTAAGAAATGGCGCCTCACCACAGTAAATTTCTCACCATTCTATTGTTGTCAGGGAAGTGAGAATGTGCATTCAGTAAAAACCTTAAATGTTTAGAAACACAGAAAATAGAAGCAGGAGTCAGCCATTTGATCCTTCAGCACAATCCTGCACTTTGGTTCACCCCATATTTCTATCCCTTTCACATTAAGTATATCGCCCTCCTTGTGTGTGTGTATATAATAACTTGGCCTCTGATACCTTCTGTAGTAGAATTTTCCAGATTCATATCTGGGTGAATAAATTCCTCCTGCAATCAGTTCAAAATTACATAATCCTTGAACTGTGATTTTTGGTTCAGGACCGTTCAAACATCAGGACTCTGCTAGTTTGCTTGGGTTTATTATAATTTGTTGGTTTCTTTGGAATCCCTTTCTTCTCAAGTGAATAGGCTCGCTGGCACCAAAAACCGACTTGTTATTTGCCTTCTTAACTCTAGGCTAAACCTGAGCACCTTCTCTGACTGATTGACACATAACATCTCTAAGTAACCAGGTCTGGAAGAACTTTCTCAAAGATCTTATGTGCAAACTTTAATCATGAGGAAATGGATTTTCAGAGGAGCGCTGAGCAGGGTAGTCAGCTAATGATTGCAGGTTAACAATTGAATCTGGCTTCTTGTAAGGAAATACGTGAACAACATTGTTTCCTCAAGCTATTGAGGGTGAGCAGTCATGATGCAGCAGAGCTGGGCAGCCAGGTTGATCTTCCACAATGTCTCCATCTGCCCAATGACCTCCAGCCATGCATGAGAGAGAAAAGCAGGAGAGACATGTCTGCCTACCTGTGAACATAAGACATATTAGGCCATTTGACCATTGAGTCTGCTCTGCCATTTCATCGTGGCTGATCCATTTCCATCCCATTCTTCTGACTTCTCCCCCTAACCTTTCACACCCTGATTAATCTTGCCTTAAGTACAACCAATGACCTGGCCTCCACAGCTTCCTTACGATTCAGCTTGGGAAGGATGGGAGCAGGAAAAGTGAAGAATTGTGATTCTACACGTAGCTTTTACATCTAGTAACTCGGAGCAGTGTGCGTGTAGATACTCTGCAGCAAGTGAACAAGGTAGATGGATTTGTGGCTTCAGGGAATCGAGAACAAGTTCAGAATTAGCAAGTCATAGACATTAAGCCTCTCAACAAAATGGGACCCCATTTCAAACTGGAGGGTTCACTGTATTTCTACTCTTGAGATTTTTTTTTAACAACCGTCTTAATTATGTGTGGTCCTTCCAATTCACAACTACCTGCCAGTGTTTCCTACTTTGGCTGCCTTGAAGTATTGCAAGTAAATGGGGATCTTTTCTGAATGCATGTAGAAGCATCCTAAAGAAACATTTTCCAGTTTCATTAGAATGTTCACTCAGAAAATGCTCCCCAATTGCTGTAAATGGGTTGTTGGAGATGAGCAGAGACTCAGTGGGCTGAAGGGCCTGTATCTGTGTAACTAATGCTTTGTTTTTTTTTAAAAGTCAAATAAACTTAAACGGAAGTATTCAGGGGACATTTATTGATACCTGTTGAATCCATTCCTTTAACTTTTAAATTGCAAACAGCATCTGTTTAACTAGACAGCTTTGTAATTAATTACCTATTTTACAGAGGTCGTTCTTTTAGGTAATATCCAATGTTTTTAGCTTGGGCTTTGAAAATGATTAATTTATTATATTTTATAAATGTATTAGAACTTTGATAAAAACACAGTATTTTATGCTTTGATTGGCTTATAGTAAGGTTTGATTAACTTATAGTAGGGTTTCTATAAATTTTATTTAATGCCACATTTATTATTGATGACAGTACAGTTTGTGGTATTTGTGTTGGACCTTTTTCATTATTTACATGATCAATCATTTTTAAGGCCCATTACTCCTCCCCTCCAGTAGGGGTTGCTGCATTCAAATGTCACCTCCATGCTCCAAGTAGAATTTGCTGGGTTGTAGTGATGGTAATGCAGTGGAAATGAAAGGCAGACGAAAACTGGTTATTCTAGTGATCGGATTTGCTTCAGGAGTCAGTCACAATGCAGCTGGAGAAGCTGCTCTTGAGCAGCAAGTGCAAAATGACTTACCCTTCCCTGCCTTTATTTCACAGTGCCGATGGTATGACTGTGATTTCACCCAATAAATAAATAGGTACAGAGCTGGAGTAAGTGGAATCGCACTTGGTCTCAATTGTGATAACCCCGTGGACAATTGGCAGATGATGTGACTGTGGGAGTACGGCTTAAGGGGAAGTGATAACGTCTCAAAACAGTTCTGAACTCCTCAGACACTAATATCCAAACTCTCGTGGGGAGAAAAACACCCCATGGCATTGTACTTGGAGTTTTCATTTATTAGTTCATATCCAAAAATTACCTTTAAAATTTGTGGAGAATGACATTCATGATCTAGTGGTACAAGTACCACAGTTCTACTGTAGATTGATTTTTTTCATGAAAGTGTTATATTTTTAACCTGTGCATCAAAGTACTCTCACACTGAGCATTACAATTGACTTGGAACTTCTGTTGTATGCTGATTATAGAGCAAACGCAAAAGATGAGCAAAACAGAGGTGAATTCTTGCCAACAGAATTCTACATTCCAAATTTGTTGTAGAAGCAAGCAGTATTAAAAGTAAAAATAGTGATTCTTCTGGATTTTTGTAGGGAATTTTGTCCATGAGTAGAACCACATCAGCTTCGGGACTAGGAACTTAACATTCAAGCAACATTAGAGTGGGTTAGCTCTTTGAAGGTGGAGTCCTGAGAAGCTATCGTTAGTGGAACATTAGTGGTTCCTGATGTTAACATAAATGCAGTGAGACGACCTTTTTTTTCCGAGTACCTTAATAAGAGATTTGTTAGAGGTACCACCATGATGGGCTGAAGAGCCTTTAACACTACTTTAGTGTCTTCCCTTACCTGTTTGAACTGGGACAGAGAAATACACATAGGAACTCTTCAGCTGGTGACATTAAACAATCCATCCAGTAGTATGTCTTGTTATATTCTGCCTCCATAATATAAATGGAATGAATTTTGGAGGCATGGGAGAGCGTGTTGTTTTACTATGCAGTTTAATCCTACCAAGAAGGTATAAATTTTTTTCCTGGTCATCTCCATGCAGACTCAGGTAAAATTAATACTGTTGCTTTATTCTAGTTATGCTCTTCAACAGCCACTAAAAAGTTCTCCATTTCTTGTTTTGCTAATAAAAAGCATAAGTATCCCCTAGGCTTCTGTTTTGGAATGCGGGGTTTGGGGGGGAGCGGGTTGTGAAAAGACGTCCTGAGAAAGTTTTGCACCTTTGGCCCATTGTGCTGGTTTGAATTTTGCAAGTGTTGGATTCTGTAGCGTACAAAGAGTTCAGATTGTGACCTGTGTCCGGTGGGAGCCTTTTAGTAGCTGTTGGGCTTTAACAGCAGAGAACTTAGCATAGTTGATGCACAAACTAGATATTTGTTTCATGACTGCCTTTGCTTTTCTCAGACATGACGCCCTCAAATGGGCACTGAACTCCATTAAGGTGTATAGAACCCAAGCTTCTACCTTGTCACAATTACTGTAGCACTGTACTTTAGCAGGAACAATGTTGAGATTTTGATGATAGCAGAGGAAAGAAAAGAAGCCCTTCAGTGGTGCTGCATTCTTATTGGTGTTGGCCGAAGTACAAACAGCAATTAATCTAGGCCTCAGTGTTGGCACTTAGGCAAACTGACCAACAATCCTTAGTGAACATTCACTGTCTAACATAAATAGTCAGATAGAGGAGGTGAAAAGAGCCATAACAAAAGTATCCTAATAAAAGTCTGCAGCTAAAAGAACAAAACTGGGGTTTAGAGCAACTCTGAACTTTGATCTTGTGTTGACAGTACACAAAGGTACTTGAATACACAAGGAAATTAGTTGCATTACAGCACAGAAAGAATCAAGTTTTCTCTCAAAGCTGAGGATCAAAGTAGTAATGTTTTCTAATTTGAGGCTTTTGTAACTTCTTCAATCTCGAGAGTATGAAAAAGATCAAAATTTAAAAAAATTAAATTGAGTCTTTGCTGTTTGTGTTGTCTGATTCTTCATCTAGGCCATGAGGATAGGTCGGTCTCATGACCAATCAGACTGTCCCACAAATATTTAAAACAAATTGAATTGCACACCAATACCCATCACAATTACACTTGGTGCAATAACTGAATTAGCAATTCAACAAAATAATTGGAAATGCGACATTCTCTATCCAGAAGCCTCCCTCGAGGTTTTTTCAGTCTATGGGGGTACTCAGCTTCACTAATTCTACAGCTAATTAGTGCTGCACTTGGAAATGAAGTTGTTTAAATGTAGAGTTTCTTTTTGGTGAAAAAATACATCATGACATACAGCAAATGTGTCCTAAATTGGAAATGCAACTGTGTAACCCTTTAAGTCCCCAACTTTGGTGTTTGTAGCATATTTTCATTTTGTGATTATTATTTTCATTGTGTTATTTCTTTCAACGGTACTGCTTTCTTGGCTTCATAATCCCCCACCTTGCTTTGTAGCAAGCAATTTGGGAGGCATTTAGCAAGGTAACAGGTTTGCTCTACATTAGTCAGGTGTGATATGTACAGGTGCATCCTTAAATGGATCAGTCAGGCTTAACCTCATCATTTGATGGAAAAAATGCTGAATTTGAATTTAAAAAATAGTTAGGGTCCTGCTATAATATTGCTTCTAAGTTAGTGAATTTCTTAAAAGTAAAACCATAAGACACAGGAGCAGGATTAGGCTATTCAGCCCATTGACTTTGTTCTTTCAATCAATGATGGCTGATTGACTATCTCTCTCAACCCCATTCTCTTGCCTTTCCCCATAACCTTTGACACCCTTATGAATCAAGAACCTATCAACCACCACTTTGAATAGATCTAATGACTTGGCCTCCACAGCAGTCTGTGGAAAGAATTCCATAGATTCACCACTCTGGTTAAAGAAATTGCTCCTCATCTCTATTCTTGAGAGACATCCTTGTATTCTGAGGCTGTACCCTCTAGTCCTAGACTCTCCCACTATTGCAAACATCCTCTCCCCATCCAATCTAGGCCTTTCAATATTCAGTAGGTTTTAATAAGATCCCCATCTTACCAATTCTCCTGCTCTCCAGTGAGTATAGGCACAAAGCAATCAAATGCTGGCTATACAAGCAAACAGAACTTAAAAGGTTTTGCCTTCAAGATCATTTACACATGAGATCATGGCACTACCATACTGGAGATAGTTGGGTAGAAACATGTTATTGCTCACAAGCACTAAATGGTTCATTAAATCACATTCCATTGGTTTCCAGTGGTCAATACAATGGCAGGCAGCTGTATCATGCCAATGAGCAGAGAGAACTGGCTTTGGATGGGATTGTTAACCATTACCTGTAGGAATGATTAACAAGAAGGAAGCTGTCCTGGAAACAGATTACCTGCTGATTTATTCAACTGCAGGCCATGGGATCTTACTGCATGCAAATTGCTTGTTGCATGTGTTTACATGTTAACAGTGATCACATGTCTCAACGTAAATTATTACCTGTAAAGTGCTTTGGGAGATTGAAGATCTGATAGTGTAATATAAGTAATACGTTTTTATTTTCAAAAATATATTTTCTTCATTCTTTAAACATGTGACCACAAGGTCACATTAAAAGAGTGTCAGTCTTAAAATAGATAATGGCAAAACAAATGTGAATTCTATAACCTAAATACTTTTTTTCCTTTTCAATGAGCTTAAATCCAAAAATTACTGCTAAGCAATTTGTTGTTCTTTTGTAAAACTCATCTACTGGAATAATGGAAACAAGAAATTGTCCAAAACCAGGCATGTACCACGCCTAAATGTTGTAATAATAGCTTCAGATTTTGATAGATTTGATTGCTGTTTAGAGAATGGTCAATAGTGTCCTCAATTTTCTCAGCAATAATCATGGGTTGTCAGATCTTTTAAAGCAAATGTTTATGGCTCCAAGCCCTAATTTTTCTGTAAAACCTATCACTCATCATTCCCACTGACTTGACTTCTCTTAGAAATTTATAGCCTTCCTGACTATGAAAATATCTAAACTGAATGAACTGTTCATTCTTGTTAAAGCAGAAAAAAAGTTGAACACAAAATACAAAATAATTTTCTTCAAATGCAATCAATCTTTCAGGGGTTGTGCAAATTAACCATCATGTCTCACATTACAAGAGCACCCTTCAAAAATATTTTTGGCTGGAGGATAACTGGGCGCTCTAGATTTATGATAATAATACGTACTTTTTTTTCATCCCGAGTAGGATGAATGGGGTTGAGAGGGATAAATAGAAAAACTATTCACTGGTACACTTCACTTTCAGAGATTATGACGAAACTTACCAACATTGAGCGTTATAGCCACCAAAATCATTTGTTTAATTAATAAGTAGATGTACTATGAACATGAAGTAGAAAGACCTGCATAGGAACTGGAATGTATCTATTTTTGTGTTCAGTACTAAACTGCAAGAAAATTGTGAAAATCATCAAAAACAGGTTTGAAACAACTTCAATTATAGAAGACCCTTGTATTCCCAGGTGGAATCCTCGTCTAATTTTATAAAGGTCCCAATGCTTAGCAGAGAAGGCCTTCAGTCCACAAAGGCACTTTCCTGATGTCAGTTATGTAGCAGCAACACACATTATCACTATCCCGGAGGACTGAGAGACAGCAGGGAGAATCAAACAAAGAATTCAGATTCTGGAAACCTGAAATGAAAATAAAAATGTGGGGAAACACTCAGCAGGTCAGCCAATACATACAAATGAAAGCTTAAGGAAGAGAAGGATGGTGGGCAAAAATGGCTGGTACTGGTTCAAACAGAAAAGAAGAGGAAGTTATCCAAAGTTGGGGAATTTGATACTGGGTCCTGCAGGTTGTCATATGCACATACTAAAGTTGTGCCACTGTTCAAGTTTATGTTGAGCCTTGTTACAATAGTGCAGAAGACCACAGACAAATAGGTTAAGAGTGGGATGACGAAGTGAAGTGGCAGGGCTTGTTAGATACATCAGCATTATTGATGCCATTAAATATGTGCAGGGGTCGGTGCTGGGCCCGCAGCTGTTTACTATTTACATTGATGATTTGGAAGAGGGGTCTGAGTGGAAAAGCAAATTGTACAGAGGATGTGGAGAGTCTGCAGAGGGATATAGATTGGTTAAGTGAGTGGGCCAAGGCCTGGCAGATGGAATACAACTTTGGTAAATGTGAGATCATCCACTTTGGAAGGAATAATAGAAGAACAGATTATTATTTAAATGGTGCAAGGTTGCAGCTTGCTGTTGTGCAGAGGGACTTGGAAGTGCTTGTTCATGAATCGCAAAACGTTGGCTTCCAGGTTCAACAGGTTATTAAGAAGGCAAATAGAATGTTGGCCTTCATTGCTAGAGGGATTGAATTCAAGAGCAGGGAGGACAGGCTGCAACTATACAGGGTACTGGTGAGGTCACACCTGGAGTACTGCGTGCAGTTCTGGTCTCCATACTTGAGGAAGGATATACTGGCTTTGGAGGCAGTTCAGAGGAGGTTCACCAGGTTGATTCCAGAGATTAAGGGGTTAACATATAAGGAGAGATTGAGTTTTGGGATAGTCCTTCCCAGTTTTTGAGAAAAGCAAATGTTAAAAGAGAAACATTCAAGCTGCAACCATCCCCTCCAGGAGAAGCACAAGAAAACTTCGTAGGTGGAGTTTGGCAAAGAAGAGCTGATTTTGTCAGCGTGCCCGTGAGTCCAGATTCACCACAGTCTCAGACCACAGCCTCGAACTGTTTGCTCAGCAAATTAAATTATTTAATCAAAAACAATGTTCAACGCGACTCTGCTTAAATTAGGGGCATCAGTTTGACCATTTCCCCACAGCTTCTGTGAGCCAGGCTCGATCCTGCCCTCCAGGGATTTCTCTGTAACATGTGGGTTTCTGCTCTAGGACAACGATAGGACCAACTGGTTAGTGTAGGCATTGGCTCTAGTGTAGAGAATGGCAGGAAAATTAAGGTGGTGTTGATTCAAACAGGTAAAAGAGTACTTAAAGGGTAGGTGGGGAAATGGGGGAGTAGCATAGTCTAAATGGTCACTTGAGTCAAAAGGAGATGTGAAAAGTTCAATTCCTCTACTACTCAGTGAAAACCAATATGAAGAGCATTGAATCAGGGTTTTGTACCCAGAAACTATAGTAGTGTCTGACGTGGGTGTTTCTGCACAGATGCAAGTATTGGACAGAAATTTACCAGATTAATTTAATTCCCTAATTACATGTGTGTCCCTGACAAGGGCAGGATTTATAGCTGATCCCTGATTGCTCATGAATTTAACAGACTGTTGGATTATTTCAGAGGGCAATTAAGTCCCTGCCACAGGTCTGGAGCTGCATTATATTTAGAAAGGGCAAGGACAATAGATTTCCTACCCTAAAGGGTAATAACAAGCCATATGTATTTTACTGCAGTATAGCAGTTTCACTGTTATCATTCCATCACTTGCTCTTTTTAAAAAAGGATCCACCTTTATTTAATGAACTATATTTAAATTTCCCAGCAGCTTCGATGGGAATTGAGCACATAGTTCTGGATTATCAGTCCAAACTTCTGGTTACTGGTCCCAAAACATAATTACTAAAGAACTCTAGCAACACATATTGTTGGCACTGGAGAAAAATGTCTTTGGAATGTGGAAGGAAACTCACATGGTTATGGGGAGAATGTACTAACTCCTTACAGACTGGTGAGAATTGAACCCGGTTTGCTGGCCCTGTAAAGTGTAATGCTTAATGGTGTTACACCATTACAAGCTTCTGAGAAAGCACTGTCTTTCTCTTTTGCTCTCTCCTTGATATCTTGTTCCGCCAATCCTCCTGTAATGCTTAGGGCTATCAGCTTGTGTATGTCTAGGGGAAAATCCATCCATCTGCCAAACCGTGTCTCCCGTTTGCGCAGATGCTGTATAATGCACACTGGTACAAACACACATACAATATCAGACAGCATACAATGTATGTTTTACAGATTACACTGTATAAATCTTATTGGAACTATGTAATTAATAGTGATATGATATAAAAAGAAAGAAAAGGGCGCCAAACTTATTGGAATTCAATCAGTTCATGCACAACAGTTGGAGCTCAATTATCGAAGCCTTCTGTCCGCATTCGATCTTCTCCGACCTCCTCGACCCGCTGCCTGGGACCAACCTCGGTGGTCGACCAGAGTGCATCCAGCACGTCCTTCCTCTTCAGTTCTCCTCCTGAAAAACCCGCCACTCACTCCAGGTTCCAACACATACAGACAGAACAACATCGCTACCATTGGTTAGTTCCTCCATTATCAATAATTATAACCCAAACATTCCAACTAAACAGAGCATTACCTCCTCAGACACATACAAAGAAGCTACTTCATTATAACGCTACAGAGAAGCCATTTTATATATACAGTTAACATTACAGTTAATAATCTGAGAACCCTGCACTCCTCTGGTCACTTTCCTGTGCTAAATTTTCTCTTCTGCATTGCAGGAGTGTGGAGAGTAAGAAACTGCATGGCAGTTTTGTTCCTGCACCAACATCGGGCATGTTTTTATTTTCAATGTAAACTTTTCAATATACTGGAAAAGTAATTAGTACCCTCTAACCTGTAAGGTAATCTAAAGTAAGCCTTCTTTATAGACACATGCTATATAATACCAATATCATGAAACTTCATTCAGTAAATTGTGATGCAGAAGTTTAATTTATGCCGATCATTCTTCCTTGACAGAACACAATTCAGTTCTTCTCTGAAGAGACTGAACTTGGAAAATAAGAAAGAAACGACCATTGCTCACCATCAAGTTCTATTATTTTAAAGCATCATTAAAAAATTAATATTTCACATTAGATTGTAAAGATCTTATATGCAAAAACACTTCGACAACTAAGTTTTTTATTTTTTTAAATAAAAAATGAATATATACATTTATATCAAGTCTGACTTCCATTTGGGGTAAAGACAGACACAGATAATCTAAGTGTGTGAAAAATGATTTCTTAAGAAAAAGAAAAAAGGATGAACAATGTTTTTAAGTGGTCAAAATCCATACCGTTTGGGAACTGGAAGGGTGGAAATGCATGGCTTAATTATAAAGCTTATATAAAGTCATTTACAAACGTCTTTACAAGCCATGGCACAATTTGAACATGCTGGGACGGCTTGTGCAATACTGTTTTTGTAGACAATCCACAATAATCAGGAGTGCACAATGAAAATGAGCATCGGAGAATTCAGTTGCGTTGATCATGGCTCTTTCTCAACTTGCTTAACATTTCCAAACATAGATCGGAATAGTTCAGTCCTGGAAAGAAGGAAAATGGAACATTTAGAATATTTTAATTTCTGCAGAATAAATGGAAGTCTATTTTGAGTTAACTCATGGTAGCTAGAAAACACTTTTTTTTTTGCAAAATTGGAACCATAATTACAGCTACATTACTTTTACAAGAACAAATGCCCATGTTACCATTCAAAGGAAAGCTTGGAAGTCATACAGCATGGGGTCAGTCCTGTCAGCCTATCAAGTCCAGAACGACCAAATCTATCCTACATTAATTCTACTTTATTCTCCTCATGCTCGGCTCCATTACTCCATGTTGATTGAAGTCTCGAGGCTGCAGGGCAGTAACTACTCCCAAATCTGGCAGCATGGAACTTAAGACTACTGCACCACCCGCACAATGGTATTACTGAGAAGGGAGGGAGACTAGTTAAAAGAATGCAGATGGCGCAGCACACCTGTTCATTTTCCATTCTCAGGCCTTGACTCAACGTCCACCCCTAGCGACGGCCATACCAGCATGCTCGAAGGTCTAGTTCACCAAATCCTCAACTGCAAAAGCGCTAGTTCCCTTTGTTGGTTCAAAAAAAAAATCCCTTAATGGGAAATCACAGGCTGTGGCCTGCAGCAATAGTAGTTCAGAAGTATAGCTACAAAAGTATCCAGTAGTTTTGAGAATTGTGTTGGTTGCCAGCGCCATCTTGCACACTCTCAATAAAGCAAGAGTACTCCAAATTATAGCAGCCTAATTTTATAGTTGCAGCACAAGTTTCTTGCATTTATTACCTTTGGTAAATGTGTATTAGTGGAAGTTAAGTTTGTTTTGAACAACTGTAGAAGAGATAATCAGAGCAGATTTGGTATTTTAGGAGCAGATCTATTTTGAAGACGAGCCCTCATGATCAAACAGTCGCCAGCTGCAGGCCACTGTATTAGACTTGGACGGTACTTCAGCACAAAAGCTTGGCTTCCAGGGAATGGGTGAGAACTCGTATGTCCAATTGGCCAGAAAATGTCCTTGAGAATGGTGCAACCAGGATGCAGAGCCATTTTCTGACTTTCAGTCATCCATAACAATCAGTAAAGAAAAAGTCCAAGATTAACTGAGGCTTTCAATGACATAGGTGAAATCACCAATATAAACCAGTTCTCACAGATTATTGGAGCTTCAGTTTAAATACAATTTGCTGATTTCCACCTTCACTGTACGTTTTGCTTATGCCCTGAAGCTATTGAAGGGAAATAGATTTCCCAAAGAGAAATGTTCACACTGAGGGAATTTCTGTTTCCAGTTCTTAACTTTTAATGAATGATTGTTAATAAAGCATACTCGACTCTTGCCCTTATTAACAGAGTTCCAGTTTACGATAGCAGAACAATCATGCTAAAACCTTTGATAAAACACTATTTTGGATTCAGCTGGAGTTTGGCAACCAATTCAGGGCAACATATTGCGGGAAGGTTTTGAGGTCTTGGGAAGGCTGCAAGAAAAAAAATTATTACGATACTAGCAGTGACTGATATCAGCCAATGAAGCAGCAAGACAAGCTGGGATGGCTCTCTATAGAATCGAGATGACAAGGAAGGGATTGGATAAATGTTGAAAATCAAGAATTGTTTTGATAATGTTGGATTATGTGGAAGTTGTGTTCCAATAAAATTCTTAAATTTGTCCAAAAAGGTTGAATTTTAGAACAAGACCAAGTAGAGTGTAAAAAAGTACCAATTTCTTGATTATATCGGAAACATTGATCAGATAAATTTGGGTTTAACTTATTTGTTTTTGTGGTGTAATATATAATTGATGTAAAAAAATTATATTGCACTAATATTAACCAACATTTGTTGTATTTGCCATACTGTCAAGACATAGTCTTGACCAACTTGTTTCTTCTCTTTTTTTTTCTTTCTACAGTGATATGATAGGGGGGAGGGGGAAGGGTTGATAATTTTTTTTATAACTTTTTTCTTTCTGCAACCTATTTGAAAATTCAATAAAAAAATTATATAAAAAAAGAATTGTTTTGATGGAGTGAAAACACAAACTGTTGTTAACCAAAAGACTGACTTACATAGATAAAATGCAAGAGCCTGAGCTATTTGGGGGAACCTTTGGCTTGGAACTCCTGGGCTGGAAAGGTGGTGTGAACTGATCCAATAACAATGTTCAAAAAATGATAGACAACTAGATGAAGGGAATGATTTTATAAGGCTGTGAGGAATGAGTGAAGGAGCGGAATTTATTGGTCACATATGCAAACTGCTTGCAATAGGTGACTTGTGCAATAATGACTTTTACAAATACATAGATTAGAACCCACACAACTGTCTTGGTTAAGCCATGAACATTTTCCATTATTAAATATCTGCAAAATTACAACTTCTATCTGCAACACTTGTGTACTCAACATCTTGCTGTATTGGGCTTTATCTGCCACAGAGTCTTCACCACCCACCTGGCCCACAACCTTTCCACTGTTATAAATAACTAATAAAACCACTTTAAACTATTGTTGATTAATTAATATATTCAGCGAAATTAAAAAAACACTTGGAATGTATCTATGCCCTAGCACTTTCAGTCCTTCCATACTGCAGTGTGTGGGCAGAGAATGAGAGCATTCAATTGAAGGATAGGGTGGAATCACTGTTAGTTAGCAGCATGGTTTGGCTCAAAGCTTAAAACTTAAACGACTGGTAGACCTGGGCTGCAGTTGTGGCTGCTCCATTCAACCACTACAGGAGGAGGCCTAGAACAGGTCATCTACATGTGCCCCCAATTCAAACCATGGGAAAAGTTGGGAATGAACACAAATGAACTAAAATGGAGGAAGCCTCAATAGAGTCAGAGTCAGAATAGTACAGCACAAAACAGGCCCTTTGGCCCACCTAGTCAATGCCAACCTGGTCCTCTGTGTATTCCTATCTTTCTGCACCTGGATCATAACTCTCCTTTCTCTTCTCTATCCAAACGTCTCTTAAAAGTTGCAATTGAACTCAAATCTACCACTTCCGCTGGCAACTCATTCCACGTTCCAAGCAAAGTTCCCCCTCAGATTTCCCTTAAATATTTCACCTTTCACCCTAAACCTGTGACCTCTAGTTCTAGTTTTCACCCATTCTGAGGGGGTAAAAGAAAGATTTGCATGCACTAACCCTATCTAAACCACTCATAATTTAGCATACCTTGATATACTTTCCCCTTAATTTCCTGTGCTTCAGAGAATAAAGTTCTAATCTATTCAACTCTTCCCTAAAACTCAGGTCCATAAATCCCAGCAACATCCTTTAAAGTTCTCTTTTGAGCTTTCTTATAGGTGATCAAAATAAAGGAAGTCTTTTAAATCTGAGGAATTTTTTCAGCCACAGGGTAATGTGTCTATGGAGTCCAAGTGATTAGGTGTATTTAAAGCAGCGACTGATAAGATTCTCGATTGGTAAGGTGTAAGAGAAGGCAGGAGAATGGGGCTGAAAGAAGAAATCCACCTTAATTAAATGGCAGATGAGACTCAATGGGCCAAATGGCCTAATTCTGCTTTTAAAGCTTATGGCCTGCATCCACGTGCAAGTAAACTACATTGTAACGTTTTCCCTCAAGTGCATTCAGGTCACGAAAATGATAGATGATGTCAAAACTGTAAAGTTGCACTTGTAACATAAAACTAGAAACCGGCACTGTCAGCATGTCCTGCGTGCAATTTCTGGCTTCAACAACACAGCTGGGCACAAAAACCAATATGATCACTAAGTGGGCTTCAAGCAGATGCACAATTTTAATTAGGGTCAACTTCCCTTTATAATATTCAACAGAACAAACCAGATTACACCTCATGGGGATGGTAATAAGGGAAAAATAATCTCCTGTCAGTAGCTGACATTAATTGCCTTTGTTCCAAAATAAACCAAAGGTAAATTCTTTATAAAAATTGTAGCTGATTGCTACAGTAAAGGGCACCATTAGATCTGTAGCCAAACCACAAATATCACCCTCCTCCTCATAAACCAAAGAGAGTTTCAGATTAACCGCCACAAGAAAAGAACATGATGTACAATTCAAAACTGAAGACAAGAAAATCTGCAAATGCTGGAAATCTAAAGCATCACACACAAAATGCTGCAGGAACTCAGCAGGCCAGGCAGCATCTATGTAAAAGAGTAAACTGGCGATGCTTCAGGCCGAGGTACTTCATCAGGACCAAATTCAAATTTAAAACTGAAACAATCCCTGAATTTTCCCATAACACTGCAAAGACCACCGTTGCATTCAACAACCATCGACTATTTAGTGGATCACTGTAGCTGCTGAAAAAATGGTGTGCGATCATAAACATGAAAAACTTCTGCAGAAGCTAAAATCTAATTTTGCAAAGCTAGCCTTTATAAATGATCTTTCCTTTCAATTCTTTTCAAAGGCAAAACTACTGAAATGTCCCAGGAACCTTGTCCAATCGTGTTTAACAAATATTCAAAAGAAGCACCCCGCCTGGCTATCCTGTATTGAAACATCATGTAACTTCCAAAGACACATCCTTTTCAGCCAGGTTCTTCAAGTGGAGACACTAAAATAAGTATTTTATTAGGCCATGTAAAGCCACAAAGGAATGATTTAAAAAAAAATTCTGAGGAATTCAATTAAATTAGCAGCAAGTAATAAATTTGAATTTGTATATTTTTGGTTCAAGTGACAATAACTGGAAGTGTCCCCAGCAGAAGATTCTAATTACACTTGTCCATTCAAGGGTTTAGATAGGTCCAGAATTCTTTTCACAGTGGCTTAATCTGTCAAAACATTGAGTGAGAACTGCTTGTTTGTTTTATTATTGAAGTCAAAAAAAGAGATCAATGCTAAGTTAGACTTTACAAGTGCATCAGGACACTTGTAGCTGAAGTAATTAAAGTGAACTATGCTATAACATTCGTACAGTTTGTGGGTAAAAGGCACTAACTGGGATGTTAGTGCCTTTTGGGATATCCTCTTCTTCACTACCATCTGAAATTTTCAAATATTTTAACTCCCTTTTCTGAGTTGAAATCTCCCATCCTTACCTTTTTGATGTTCTTCCTCTTACTGACAATAATTTCTACTGAGGTACCGTGGTATAAGTGACTTGGGCAGGTGGCTGATCTTCATGAGTATGACTTGACAACACATCGGGATATTTGATCAGTAGTCACCGTTATACACAATATTCACAGGCATGTACTTCCAGCCAGGATTACTGGAGAGCACTATTCTCAGGGAACTCTGACATTATGTTTCACTTCCCCCAATCCACATCCATCAATACTATCTGCTAAAATCAAATCCACACGGCTCAGTTATTGTGGAATGCTCACCATACTTGATACCATGTGCACTCAACTTTTTGCAGCAAGCAACACAATCGAAAAAAAGTACAATGCATTTGGTTACACAAAAATTGTCATCCTTTAAACTAGGATGGCAGACTTTGCTACCTTAACATTTTTCATCCATTCTACTACCTTAGCTGGTCCACAATATACCTTGGGTTTCCCAATGGAATACTAGCAACACCAAAGCCTGCTGGTTGTATCAATCCACGATCATTGAAATCAACCATCCTATTAATTCAATAATGCTGCATGAAGACAGAAGGCCACTCCCTTAATATATGTTAAGAAAATACAACTCTATATTTCTATTGTTTACATTTAAATTAAAATTCTGACTGAGATGGCAATATTTTAAACATGGGCTTGCTGTGGTGTTATTTTGAACAGGTTCGCAGTGGCATTCAAAACTCTGAAAGCTGCAAAGTGTCTTTTCATGACCAAGAGAAACATTGAGTGCCTCGAAGAGGTCAAGGGCCTCCTTGAAAATGTGCATAAACTTTAGCCGAACAAATAGCAATAAATCTCAAGGTAATATATGGTAATATATGTACTTTGATAACAAATTTACTCTGCATGTTAATATTAAAGAGCAATAAAATCCCACCGTGCAAATTTCCAAAAAGTAAAATACCAAGGATATTGGAAAGCCAAAATAAAAGTAGAAAAGGATGAAAATACTCAACAAGGCCAGTGGTTCCCGTGGAGACAGAGACAGCGCAATGTTTAATCAGAGCAACATTCTGAACTGAGTTTTGCAATTTTCTCACATTAAAATTGATGATTTTTTTCTATTTTAATGGCCAGAGGAATAGCTAAAAATCCATTAAATTTGGATCCATGCTCGCAGATCAATTGACTTTGCAGCCTAGGTCAGCTATAGGTCATAGAGCCAGGTGGTTTGTTTTGAGTTTTTTTTAAAAAAAAGAGATACTGAGCGGGAACAAGGCCTTCCGGCCCAATTACACCCAGTGACCGATTAACCTCCTAACCTGTACACCTTTGGAATGTGGGCAGAAACTGGCACATCTGGAGGAAAGCCACGTGGTCCTGGGGAGAATGTACACTCCTTACGGACAGCAGCAGGAATTGAACCTGGGTCGCTAGTGCTGTAATAGCATTACACTAACTGCTATGTTACCATGCTGCCCAAAATAATGAGATCAAGAGATCATTCCACGACTTGACTATGCAACTGGGGCTGACAACACAGAGCAGAACTGAGTGGGAGTTCTTCATTATCAGAGGGCTGACATTTAGAAGAGACTTTAAAATCAGTGTGCTCATGTAGAAATAAAAAGGTCCCAAGATAATAAAGGAAAAGCAAAATAGTTCTCCCAGACTCTTGGCCAACAAGCTTCTCGGAACGACAGCCACCAGCTTCATTCATCTCATTTGCTGCTTCCAGAACTTTGCTGCAGGCAAATTTGTTATCACATTTCCAAGGATAAGAGTGATTACACTTCAAAAAAAAGTAATTCATTGGATGTGAAGCACATTTGGACATCCTGAGGATATGAAAGGTGATGCATAAATTAAAGTTCTTTTTATTGCCAGCAAAAAAAAAACAGCAGAGTGAAAGAACATGCATGCAGAGAAGCTGTTCTAGTGGTAGTCTATGTCTTAATATATTCACATAAAGTAATAAATGGTCTGCTGTATTGCTCAAACAATGAACCGAAGTGTCCATCTCATGGGATCGCAACTGGAGCAGTGCAATTGAAAGACTAGATGTATCAGTGTGAGTACATAGGATGTTGTTATTTAATAGAACATGACAGCACAGTACAGCACACTATAGGCCCTTTAGGCCACAATGTTATGCTGCCCTTTTAACCTACTCCAAGATCAATCTAACCCTTCCTTCCTACAAAACCCTCCATTTTCTTTCATTCATGTGCCTATCTAAGGGTTTCTTAAATGCCCTTAATGTATCTACCTCCACCACCACCCTGGCGGGGGACTCCTCACACTCACCTGACAACCCACTAAACCTTTCTCCAATCATCTTATAATTATGCCCTCGCTGTAGGAAAAAGTCCTCTGGCTATCCTCTCAATATGCATGAAACTGAGGGAACAAGGAACTAAACCTCCTTTACTTTAGAGGAAGGCGGAATGAAACAGCATTACTGAAAACCAATCACTTTTCTTGGTAACTTGCCAGATATATTACAACCCGATTTTACAGAATGCATTCTGTAGGTATGTTTATGTTTTATTTATGTTAGTAACATGGCACAGCAACTGGTCTTTCCAGCCTAATGAGCCCATGTTGTCCAATTATGCATGTGACCAATTAACTTACTAATCCACATGCCTTTGAAATGTGGGAGAAAACCAGAGCACCCGGAGTAAACCCGCGCAGGCACAGCGAGAGCGTCCAAATTCGCCAAGAACCTCCACAGATATGGTTAATGGTACACTTGGCTGATAAATCCAAGGCACAATTGAGGAGATAACCACATTCCTGCATTAGAATGACTTCATAGGTGGGCAAACCGGCTCCTATGGGAAGGTCTGGATCCATGTAATGAGTTGAAATGGGTTCTGGGCAAGGGCTAACGTGGGCTAAGAAGGCATATGCTTTGCTTACCCTTTATTAGTGGAGGAACTGAACTCATGAAGAGACAAGTTATTTTGCAACTTCATTAAACTGTAGTTAGGCTGCATCTGGAGTACCGTGTTCAGTTCTGATTGCCCATTAGTAGGTGCTGGGGCTTTGGAGAGGTTGTAGATGAGATTTACCAAGATGCTGCCTGGATTAGAGGGAAAGTGTTACAAAGAGATTGGACAAACTTGGATTGTTTCGACTGGAGTGGCAGAGACTGATAGGGGTTTATAAAATTATAAGAGGTACAAATAGAGTAGAGAGCCACTATCTTTTTTCTTCCCCTCCAGAGTTGAAATATCTAATACCGGAGGGGATGCAGATGAGGTGAGAGGATTTTAAGTACAAAAGTACATTTTAATTAGTTCAGCACAAATTGTGGGCCAAAAGGCCTATTCTGTGCTGTTCTAAGTAGTTCAAATCTCCCGGATACATGTTAGAAATTAAAGTTACCTTTCCAAATGGTGTTTCTTAATGTAATTTTTAGACTTATCCTAATTTGAACTAACATTAATTTAGGAGTCTCATACGCAGTTTTGAACATCAGTATCCAGATAAATTGAAATATGTATCCCAGCCACAAAATGATTCCTTAACAAGAGTTTTTTTTTAAATGCCAGAATTCCTCATGGTCAGGCCTAAAATTTTGTGTTCAAAGTAAGGGACTGAGTTGACAGCTTGTCAGGGTAATCTAGATAGATCATTGGTCTTCTGCCCCAAAATCATCAGATCATTGCGTACACTTCACATGCAATAAACTGTTAATTGGCAGCAACTTTATGGCATCTGGTAACATTAGGATGGAATCTCAGATCCTCCACTACAAAGGAAAATAACTGGGGGAGGGGAAGAAGAATGAGGACAAAGAATGTGCTTCCCTAGCAATGTGGTAACCCCCTTGCTCCCAGGCAAATTTAAAGAACTTCCAGAGGTGGATTAATTTCTGGTCCACTAACAGCCTTGCTGTTAGCACTATTGTGTTTTCTAGCATCAATTGATTTGTGATTTACATATAAATTAGACAATTACTACACAAGACCGTATTTAGCATATAAAATTAATTTACAACTATAACTGTTCGTAAATCTCCAGCACACTTTCAAATGACACTTTGGGAAAGGATGGGAAAGGGCAGTAGAATTGAAACTTGAGGGACATGAGCAATTACACGCCAATTTCCTATATGAAGCCAGTCTTAGGAGTCCAAAATCTTTTTAAAAAATAAAAAATATAAAAACACTAATATGCATTACAAAAAAAATCAATGGTTGATAAAGATTTCAATTCAATAAAGCAACATCCCACAAATAATGTACACAAAGATGGATTATAGCATTTGCAGCTGTCTTTCTAGCGCTTTCTGTAGCTACACTTTTTTTTGTGCCAGGTACACCATGCAGAAACAGAAACTCATCAATCCTGCAAGTTTAACCTTGTCACTGTTGAAATTCACTAGGGTAAGGGTACATTTTAATACTTTCAGCTCCCTTAAGGCTATGCAAAACGAAGCATGATTCTTTGATTTTTTGTATTAAAAGTAGATTTGAGCCAGTGATTTGTAACAGGTTTCCTCCCCCTTCCCAGCATTTTCTTAGAATATCATTAGCAAAGGTAAGTGTAGTAAGGTATTTCATGGTTGATACAGATTCATATTAAGCAGCGTACATTACATTTCTGATAGTACATTGTGAAATTTGGTGCTTTATGCAAAAGTTCAAAAACTTAATATGGACCAGTGCAGTGGTGTGGAATAAGTGCTAACATGCACAATTATTAAACCAGAAGGTTGCAGGCTCGGTTGTCATTGCCACTCGCTTTCTTTTTAATCAAGTAATGTCAGGCAGGAAAGTGCTGAGCAGAGACCACAATGAGGGTAAAGGGAAAACTGTCAGAGAAAGCCCAGGCAGGACAATACAGTCTGTGACTCTCCAAATGGATTCCTTACCCAGACATTTTTTAAAATATATATGGGCAGAGGAAAATTCAAAGCACACTCCTGATCCCTTAGTAACAGTGACACCAGTCCCAGTGAGACCCCAGTGCCAATAGAACTGAAGAACATCAATAAGTGGGGACAGTAAGGAAACTATGTTTAAAAAGTAAAGTGGAAGAACTAATTTAGCCATAAGAATATTTTCAGACACCTTTTGCATTCACATCAGGTTCAAGGATATAGAAAAGCCAAGATTTTGCTCTCCAGTCATTAATTGTATAACACATATTTCTTCCTCCCATATTCTGCCTGGTAAAATTAACAAGAGATTCCAAACTGCATCCACCATGGGCCTTCAGTTTAAGGATTTGGTACCTCATTACAGTGAGAGACTTCTTTCCTGATGCTTGCATCTGTAGGTATTATGGTAGCCATAATTACAGTGGCTTGAGGCAGGATTGCTATTTCCTCTCACCCAGCCCTGTCTGGTGGGCTTAAAATCAAGGCCTGAATGTTAGCAAGTTGTAATGCAGAGGTATTTAATTTTTCATATTCATTGGTATTCAGTTTCTTCAAAACACATTTCTGTCAGGTAAAGCAAATATTTTGATACACCATAAAAGAAATGTAATTCTGACATTGACCCTGATATTAATTATTCCAGAAATAGTGGTAGAATTATAAAAGTGAAAAACGACCACTAGATGGCAGTATTTAATGGTTCCTCCACCAACAGCACACTCAATGTCATACTAATCAAAATATGCAATTAAATGATCCAATAATAATTTCATATTCAACTATTAACATTGAAAACCCTCAATTGTTGTGTGGATGTTTAACTAGACTAAAAAATTAACAGTACATTGCATCCAGTATACAACACAGGTAGGCTCACAAGGTTAAAACTTCAGAGAAGTTTTATGAATAGCCACTGTTCTCAAGTATATCACAGCATCTCCAAAATGAAGTAGACCACATGATTTTGCAAGCCTGACAAGAAAGGCAGTAGTGAAGGCCATCTTGTCTTTGGCCAGTGTTCACATTCCCATTTTTAAAAGAATATGGGAAAACATTTGGGAGTACGGATCATGACAAATGTTTATTCTTAGTCACAGAGCACAGAAACAGGCTGTTCATCCCATCTTGTCCATGCTGTTAATGTCCCTCATCCCATTGACGTGCACAGTGACCATAGCCCTCCATACTTTCCAAACTTCTCTTAAATATAGCAACTGAACACTCATCCACCATTGCCAATGGCAGCTTGCTCCACACGCTCACTTCCCAGGGAAGGTGTGGAAGAGGTTCCCACCCAGATTCTAAATGCAATTCACCAGAGCGCAGTGGTAAAAGAATGGATAGACCAAGAATTTTTTTGAAACTAGATATTGAGAAAAACCTTAATGAAGCAGATTTTGCCAAACACAGGCCATCAAAGAATTTCTCAACAGATACAAAGTCTAGGAAACATCCCAAAACTCACGCGTTTGGAGACTGATACAAAAACCAGAGCTGACATGAAGCACAAGTTTTTAAGTATAGAGTTGGTTAAAGTTTGTAATATATAACCTCACTGGGATAATACACAGATTCAGTGGTTAGCTGAATGAAATGGCATAAAAGGATAGAAGGGCTACTGGGGAAATGCTGAGAGGTGATCTTGGGTAAAAAAAATTATTAATTTGTCACTATCTGTGTGTTGTTAGCAAGATCATTAATGATTAGCAACTCTGATTGCCATGAGAAATGGGGGGTGAGCTACCTTTTTGAATTGCTGCAACCCTCCTTACAAATGTTTGGACAGGGATTCCTAGCCATGGTGAAGGAAGTGACATATTTCCAGAACAGGTGTTGTGCATGGCTTAGAGAGGAACATGGAGATGAGGTTATTCCGGTGCACCTAGTCTCACCCTTCTTGAGGGTTGAGACATTGAGTATGGAACGTGCTGGAGAATCTTGGAGGAGTAATACTTTATAGATGATACACATTATTGGTACGGTGAATGGAGCAGAAAGGAAGTAATTTTTAAGGCAGTGGATGGGGTGCTAATCAAACAGACTGCTCTGCCTCGAAGGCATAGTGACAGGCAAACAGAGAGAATTCCAGGGCATTCCAATCTTGTCCCTTGCTGATCCAGTGGCATTTCTGGTCAACAATATGCTCTCTCTTATTGGAGATAATCATTGCCTGTCACTTACCTAGCGGGTAACATACCGCCACTTCTCATCACAGGCCCTAAATTTGGCACAAGGGACTGAAAATTCTGGAATTTGGAGAAAAGAAACAAACTACTGGTGGAACTGAGCAGGTCAAGCAGCGTTTGTGGAGGCATAAAGAATGTGTTGTGGCCTACATCAGGATCAAATGTGATCCAGGTCTATTGCAAACCGACGAGGACTGGTTTATTTTCGACAGAGTCCCACATAAAATGGATTAAGCATCAATGGCCAGCATCACTCCTGTGATGGATGGAAGATCATTTATGAAGTAGCCAAAAATGGCTGAACCTGGGGCACTACAGGAATGTTCTGAGGCTGGGGTGAATTACCTACAAGAAAAGTATCAGTAAGATTGAGAGAGACACACAAAATGCTACAGGAATGGTGCAGAGATCGGAAGAGTACAAGGAAGATTACAAAGATGTTGCCAGGGCTGGAGGCCCTGAGACAGAGGGTAAGGTTGAATAGGCTAGGACTTCGCTCCCTGGAGCATAGGAGAACGTGGTGAGATTTCATAGAGGTATACAAAATTAAGAGGGGTATAGATAGGATAAATGCAAGCAGACTTTCCACTGAGACTGCTTAAGACTAAAAATAGATGTCATAAGGGTGAAAAGTGAAATATTTACATGGAAGCTCAGACTGAATTCCTTCACTCAAAGAGTGGTGAGAGTGTTGGAGAGTGTCAGCAGAAGTGGTGTATGTGGGTTTAACTGCAACATTTAAGAAAAGTTTGCACAATTTCATGGAGGAGGGGAATATCGGGGGGCGGGCGCTATGCTCCAGTGCAGGTCGGTAGGACGAGGCAGAGTAACTGTTCAGCACGGACTGGATAGGCCTGTTTCAGTGCTGTTAGTGCTCTGACTCTTAACGAAAATCGTGTTCCGTTATGCAAAGTATGCCTGCAAGCATTGGTTTAACCAGAGATCCTCGAAGGCACAGTCAAATGTCAGGGGCAGTCACTCTCAACAAAACAACACCCACTCTATAATTCTAAACCAGACTTGATACGATGGAAGGCATCCTTCTGTGATTTACTATTCTGGTGACGGGAAACTTCAGGTGAGGTGGAATCTATGACAATGGTATCTAATTCATGACCTATTACTGCATAGGTTTGTCTGTCAAAATAACAGTGACTTTCTGTAGAAAACAAGATTTTTTGTCTATAATGAAATGATCACTCACTCCAAAAGAGATCAACAAAAAAGAAATCCCTTGAAAATAATTACTTTTCTTACATCTATGCTCACCTGTAATTAGGAAAAAAATTAAGACATGTGCATCTCAAAAACTTGTTAGAATTTCTATTGAGCTTTCAGGAATGCATTTTAATTTTCTCACTGATACTGTTTATACAAACAGAGGCAGAATGAATGCTCAGTGAATTACATCATAATTCTTTTGACAATTAAAATGTTGTTTAGGCCTAGCATGGATAGATGAGGTTGATTGTGTTCTCAGAGGTACATACTTATGTAAGAAAAGAACAATCCTGACAGACTCACTACCAAAACCAGGAGATGGAACCCAAATTCAACTTAACTAATATCACAATAGGCACTATCAGATAGTGTCACAGAGGTGGTGAACTAAACCCAAAACCTTTCACATTCTCATTCCCATCAACAAGTTATCGGTGAGCTTGATTACCACTTTGATTTACAACACTGGAGTGGAACTGCAATGTTGTAAATCAAAGTAGTAATCGATTTACAGGATTGCAGTTGAGGAAAATCAACATACCTCTTTTAGCAAGAAGTGACAGAGAACTGCCCCTACGACAATGGGAAGCATGTCGAAAGACAGTAGCTTCTTCTGCTTCCCTGCCTGCCAACCTGCCCGTTACCTCCCTCTGCTTCCCCACCTGCTTCCCTTTTTCCATCATCTAATGTCCTATCCTATCAAATTCCTCCTTCTTCTGCCCTTTGTCTCTTCCACCAATCACCTCCTCGATTCTCACATCACTCCCTTCCATCCTCCCTCACCAGCACCTACCTTCCCCTTCAACTGGACTCACGTATTTCCTGCCACCTTATGCTCCTCCCCCTACCTTTTTTAAAAATTTTGTCTTCTTCCCCCTACCTTTCCAGGCCTGACACGGGAGCTTAGTCTGAAGCATCATCTCCTCATATCCCTCCATAGGTGCTGCCTGACCTGCCGAGTTCATCCAGCATTGTGTGTGAGTAGCACATTTTCCTTAAGCACATTATGATGACAGTCCTGGGAATATTATTTTGAAGCATCTAAAAATCATGACCTACTACTGTGTAAAGTTATCTATCAAACCACCAGTGAACTAAGACGCTTATAGTAGAAACAAGCACTTTATCAGTTGTTTTCTTGTTCTTTTCACTTCTAACAGAAATATAAATAATTCATAAACATATGCAAAACAGCACAACTGAAACTAAAATGCCAGATTTCACAGCACACTTTAATCATCACTTTCAAACTATCAAAAATGGGGAGGTCTTATTTATATTTAGAGATACAGTGAGGAACAGGCCCTTCCAGCAAGCCACGCTGCCCAGCAACCCCCGACAAACTCCAATTTCAAAAAATTCAAAGTTTAAAGTAAAATTTATTATCAGAGTACATTCATGTCACCACATACAACCCTGAGATTCTTTTTCCTTGCAGGCATTCTCAGCAAACCTACTGAACAGTAGCTGTAATCAATAAACAAACTCTGCAAATGCAGATATAAATAAATAGTAATAAATAACGAGAGCATGAGATAACAAGGTAAAGAGTCCTTAAAGTGAAATTATCCGTTGTGGGAACACCGGAAATAGAATGAGAGTAGTTATCCCCTTTTGTTCAACAGCCTGATGGTTGAGGGGTAGTAACTGTTCTTGAGCCTGTGGTGCAAGTCCTCAGGCATTTGTACCTTCTACATGATGACAGCAGCGAGAAAATACATGGCCTGGGTGGTGAGGATCTTTGATGTTGGATGCTGCTTTTCTATGGCAATGTTTCATGTAGATGTGCTCAATGGTTGGGAGGGCTTTACCCATGATGTACTAGGCCAAATCCACTATCTTTTTGTAGGACTTTCTGCTTAAAGGCATTGGTGTTCCCACATCGGGCTGTAATGCAGCCAATCAGTACACTTTTCTCCACACATCTATAGTTTAACCTTAACCTAAACCTAAACTTACAATGACCAATTAACTGGTACGTCTTTGGAGAATCACTGAAGGATATTCAACAGCTGTGACAGAGGTGGAATTCTATTACCTCTTACAAAGTGAAACCAAGCGACACAAGTGACAAGGCGGCTTCACTTCCACATGAGCTCAATGCCTTCTTTGTGTGTCTTGACCATCAAAACATGGAGGAACCTTCACGAATTCACAGTCCCCAATCACCTGGTGGCTTCAATCTCTGAGTCCAACTTGAGAGCATCCTCCAGGAGGGTGAACCCACAGAAAGCATCCAGCCCTGCTGGGGTACTTCGCAAGTTCTAAAGAACTGTGCTGCAGTGTTCACCGATATCATAAGCCTTTCGCTTTGGTAGTCTGAGATATCCAACTGCTTCAAGCAGGCTTCAATTATACCTGTGCCTAAGGATGTGGTAAACTGCCTCAATGACTATTGTCCAGTAGCACTTACATCCACAGTGATGAAGTAAGTGCTTTGAGAGGTTGGGGATTAAGCATCATCAATTCCTGCCTGAAAAGTGACTGTGATCTGCTCTAATTTGCCTACCAGCGCAACAGGTCCGCAGCAGATGCCATTTCATTGGCTCTTTGCTCAACCCTGGAACTTTTGGACAGCAAGAAAGTATACATCAGGATCTCTTCAGTGATTATAGCTCAGCATCCAATACTATCATCCTTTCAAAACCAATCAACAGACTTCAAGACCTTGGCCTCAACAGCTCCTTGTGCAATTGGATCCTCAATTTTCTCACGTGAGACCCATCAGTTTGGATTGACAACATCTCCTCCATAATCTCAATCAGCACAGGTGCACCAGAGAGCTGTGCGTTTAGCCCTTTGCTCTACTCACTTCACACTTGTAACTGAGGCTAAGCACCGTTCCAAAGCTATGTTTAAGGTTGCTGACAACACCATGGTCGTTAGCCAAATCAAAGGTGGTGACAAATCAGCACGTAGGAGGGAGACTGAAAATCTGGCTGAGTTGTGCCAGGAGAAGGAGGCTGGAATTTCATGAGCAAGTCTTCATCAAGCTATCAGAGGTGAAGCAGGTCATCAAATTTAAATTCCTGAATTATCATTTCAGAGGATCTGTCCTGGGCCCAGCACACGAGTGAAGTTACGAATAAAGCAGAGGAGTGTCTCTACTTCCTTAGAAGTTTGCCAAGATTCAGCATGACATCGAAAACTCTGATAAACTTTTTATAAGTGCGCGGTAGAGTATATTGACTGGCTGCAACACAGCCAGGTATGGAAACACCAATGCCCTTGAACAGAAGCTATAAGTAGTAGTGAACACGGCCCAATCTATCACAGGTAAAAGTCTCCCACACCACTGAGCACATCTATACAGAGCACTGTCATGAGAAGGCATCATCCATCATCAAGGTCTCCCATGAACCAGGCCAGCTCTCTTCTCCTGGGAAGGTGGTTTAGGAGCCTCAGGACCCACACTTCTAGTTTCAGGAACAGTTATCTCCCCTCAACCATCAAGCTCTTGAACTAGTAGGAATGACTTTGCTCGCCCCATCACTGAACTGTTCCTACAACCTATGGAATCACTTTCAAAGATTCGTCATCTCATGTTCTCAATATTTATTGTTCATTTATTATTATTTCTTTTACTTTTTTTCTTTTGTATTTGCACAGTTTGTCTTTTGCACATTGGTTGTTTGTCTGTCCTGTTGCGGTCTTTCATTGCTTCTATTATGTTTCTTGGACTTAATGACTATGCCAACAAGGAAACAAATCTCAGGGTTGAATATAGTGACATATATGTACTTAGATAATAAATTTACTTTGAACGTTGAAATACGTGTTGGAGAAACCCTTCAAGTTTTGTTGCCATTTGTCAGTTTTCAGCAGAGGCAATTAGTAAGGTGCACTTGATAGTTGACTAATTGTACATACTGACTGTCCATACATTTATACAAAACAATTATGTATACAACCTGAGTGCTTACACAGTATCCTCCCACATTCCCCTTCCTCATTGCTCGTACATAGCAATGGAGATGCAACATAAAGATTTTTACTTCCTTTTGTAGAGAGATGGATATAAGAAATAAAACTCTAATTCTAATTGTTCTTCCTTTCCGTACCTTGTGGCGCATTGGGTAGCAAGCTTGCCGTTTCTTTAGCATTTACCTGTTTTCTTTTTATGAGGCTGAGTTGCTAGATTGCCGCCCAACCCAGTACAAATGGAAAACGTGCAAGGTGCCGGCTGGATTCAAAACCTGGACCACTTGCCTCAAAGTCCGGTGTGGATATCTCTACATCAACAGCCAGCTTATTGACTAATAAAAGGTTTCAAATAGAACTTACTGAAATCCTCATCCTGACCATTATATTTCTGGTGTTGATTCTATCAACTGTAATTTGGTCAAATAGTCTTTCTGTAATCAGTGTATTATTATAAAATTAGCTGCAAGAAAAATAAGCTTACACAAACTTCAAGTACAGTTGTTGTTCTTCTGCAGATAAGTATCTAATACAAGTGGCCATATATCTAATGCTATCTTCTCAAATCTTACAGGCTTTTTCATTTCACATGTGTACCTGTATTAGATTTACTTCACTATGGGAAGCTGCCCCCCGCCCCCCACCACTCCATTTCCTTATGTTAAATTATTAACTAATAACCATGAACTTTAAAGATTACTAACAAGGAAGAAAAAAACCTTTACCATAATTTACGAAAACTTCCACGAACATTTTCAAAGATTTCCAAGTATATTGTGTTTCCATTTATTATAGAAACTCTCCGTTATAAGCATTTTTAATACTCTATTGTATGCACCTGCAAAAATATATAAAATATTCAGCAAATTGTACATAGCTAATGTCGAGAAAATAAACATTATAATCTATTAAGGGAAGCACAGATTGGGAATTTCCCCACAGCAAAACAAACTGATGCTAGGAATCATAAACTCCTGTCTTGTACATGTTCTATTAGCTGGTTAGAGAACAGCAGACAGCAGGGTGAAATACATGAACAGATTGCACAAAATTAACGGCACTTATGTCTGGATACAAAAACAGCATTTAGCAATATGGCCGCTGCTCATAACAAAGTCTGACGACTGTTTAATCGGCAACACACAAACCAATGGAGGAACTCAGCACCTGAGGCACCATGGAAGGAAACGGACAGTCATCGTTTTTAGTTGAGACCATTCGTCAGGCCAGTCTGTTGTTTAGTCAGGCTAGGGTTCCACGCTCAACTCCTACTCCCCATGGAAATTCATGCACAAAATCAATTTTACTATTTCCTTTGGACAAATCCATACATGATTATACCATTATTGTTAGAGTGGGGCAGTTTAGGAGAGGAGAGGGGCGGGGATGGTTTGGGGGTGCAGGGGGTGAGGTGAAGAGAGGACCGGGGGGGGGGCGGTTTAAGGAGAGGACAGGGGGGCCTAGGAGAGGATGGGGGGGGAGCCTAGGAGAGGACGGGGGGGAGCATAGGAGAGGACGGGGGTCCTAGGAGAGGACGGGGGGGGGGGTTTAGGAGAGGGGGCGCATTAACTTCAAACTTATTTCAGAAAAACATCATAATTGCACATTTTTGCCATTAATGAACATAAGATGAACACCCAGTTCTGCTTTGGTTTAATACTACAATACACACTGTGCAGTAAATAGTGCTCCATCCCCGTAAAAATAACTGGCAATTGGTGCAACTGTGGCCCAGAATTATTTTGAGGGTGTTTGGCTTTTAAACAGCATTTTGTTTGAATGCTATGATGTAATCACAGTCCAAAGTAGAAAGTAACCCACATTAATGCTTCTTGATTGAATGAAACACATTTTGGGCTCTCTGCCCAGCACAAAGGGAATTTTAAATAGCAATCACGACTATTTAAAGCTTACTGCTTGGTGCTGGCTCAATTAAATCATTAATTTGTCATTATAACTTGTAGCTTTTGGTACATTAGCAGGTGTTAGCACAACCTAAGTGTGGCCTTTTCACAACTCCAGTTTCTGAAGAGCACTTCCTGTTGTACCAGCCTGCTATTTGATTTTCAAACTATTGCCTCCAAGTGCCAGACCTGAATTATCACCAATCACACAGAATTATGAATCCTGCTCTATGCTGCAGATTCTTTTTCCATTGGGAATCACACCCAGATTGTCCTCAAGCATTTCAACAAGGTCTTTTAGAACCAGGACACAAAGTAAACTTTCATCTGCACCCCCGCCCCCAATCCTCCAAAGAAAAACCTAAACACACAATTTGAATATTCAGATGCAGCAGCTATTTAAAATCCAATTCACTGGCAGTGAATCACACTGAAGAGCGTGCAGCTATATTCCACTTAGCAAATTAACTCAGAAACATTTGCTTACCAAAATTCCTTTCTATTTCATTAACAAAACGGAACAGTTGGTTTGACGATGTGGTGGACAGTAGCAATGTAGCACAAGTACAAAATAGCTTTGTAGCACAAAGCCGCACACAAAGCACAAGATTGTTAACTTTATTCCAAGATTTATTTTAGCTATGGCAGTGGTTTAATTTTATCCAGTTGCATTTTATACACTGAGCTGTGCATGGGATGGGGGAAAATGTATCCTAGAGAAAGGTTGGTGGGGGGTGGGGGTAAGTAGTTCAGTCTGCAAGTAGAAATACTGGAGTGAACAAGAGAAAATCTGCAGATGCTGGAAATGTTACCTGTCACATATCTTGGACAGTTCAGTTTCTCAATAATGTCCTGGCTTGATTGTCCCTTTCATCTACATAATGCCTACTTTGTCTAAATGCTGAACCTTGAAAACATTATGGTTTTTTGATGCATTTGTGATCATGGGACCTTAAAACGGGCAAGGAATGGATTTCTCCCTTCCCCCAATTACATCTTCTGCTCATGAATATAGTATTGTATCACTCTAACAGACTCAAAGTGTAAAAGTTCAAAGTTTATGTTATTAATTTGAGATAATGACTAAGAACTAATGTACATGAGAAATAGCGAATAAAAATAATACTGAGATCAAGAATTGTAAAGAGTCCTTAAAAGTAAGCTGTAGGCCATGGAATCAGTTTAGATATGATGTTCTCCACTCCAGCTCAGGCACCTATTGGTTGTAGGGCAGTAACTGATCCTGAACCTTCGGTGAGGGACCCACCTGCCTTTTGGAAGTAGTGAGAAGAGGGCATGGCCTGGGTGGTGTGCATCTTTGATTACGTACGCTGCCTTCACCACCACTCTACACTGCAGCACTCCTTCTAAATGTGCTCAGTGGTGAGGAGGGATTTGACTGTGGCTGTATCCACCACCTTCTGTAGACTGTTCCATTCCTGGACATTGCTGTTTTCATACCAGGCCACGATGCAGCTAATTAGGATCCCCTCCACTGTGCATCTATGGACGTTTGTCTATAATTTAATGCAGACAAGTCCCAGCACCACATTACTGTGCAGAAGGGTGGCTATCCAGTCAGAGGTCTACTGGTAATTTCCATCATCTGTCATAGAAGGAAATGGTCTGTGATCATAGTGGAAGTCCAAGGCCAAGAACAAACCAATCCACACTAACTAGGAACACAGACAGACCCTTCAGCTCACAATGCCGGCACTCAACATGAAGTCAAATTAAACTAAATCGCAAATGCCTGTACGTGATCCATATTCTGCATATTCATTGGTCTATCTAAAAGCCTCTTAGATGCCACTGGGGAAAGAAAGGCTCACAGCAAATATTTTTTGTGTATATCCCAGATATGAGAGGTGATTGATAAGTTCTTGGCCTAGGGTAGAAGGAGTCGATTTTAAAACACCTAGCACATTTATTTTTCAACATAGTCTCCTCCTACATTTACACATTTAGTCCAGCAGTCGTGGAGCATACGGATCTTGGACCTCCAGAAAGTGTCCACAGCAGGGGTGATTGATAAGTTTGTGGCCTAAGGTAGAAGGAGATGAGTTATACAGCCCTCGTTACATGCACAAAGTTCAAGTCTTTGAGTGATTGTGCATGAAGTTTGAAGTTAATAACTATCAGGGTGATTGATGTTCATGGTCTAAGATAGAAGATGAGTTATTAACTTCAAACTTCCTGCATAATCACTCAAAGAGTTGAACTGCACGAGCATGTAACAAGAGCTGTGTAACTCATCTCCTTTACTTGAGGCCACAAACTTATCAATCACACCTGCTGCGGACACTTTTTGGAGGTCCAAGATCCATATGCTCCACGACCGCTGCACTAAGTGTGTAAATGTAGGAGGGGACTATATTGAAAAATAAATGTGCTAGGTTTTCTGAAATTGACTCCTTCTACCTCAGGCCACAAACTTATCAATCACCCCTCGTATGCAGTGGTCCAAAATTCTACACAATGGAAGCTTAAAACAAAAGATCAGAACTCTAATTATCTCAGTGGGATATACCTCAAATACTAGAAACTAATGAGCTCAGAGCAAGTAGTGCCTACATATTTTGAAATAATTTGTCTAAAAACGTTCCTCTTTTACCTAGCTCCTGTGCACTGTTGGGAGCATGCACAAAATGGCTGGAAGCTTTTTTGTGGACTTCAACAATGGGTTGGCGAGGGACCGAACCTCTTTACTTAGTAATTTCTTCAAATGGCACACAGTCAGTCCAAGCTTTTGGATAGCTGTAGAATACCATAGAATTTTAAAGCTGGAAGGTCACATAGACTAGCATGCCTGTTCCAACTTTTTGAAGGAGCTGTCATATTATACTCATTCCTCTGTCTTTTTCCCCATATTGCAATAGTTTTCGTTCTTTCAAATATTCTTCCAATTCCATTTTGAAAGTTGAGATTGATTCTGGAGCCATTACCATCTCAGACTGTGCAATCCAAGACATAATGACTTAGAAGTAAAAATAATTCTCATCTCACCTCTGGCTCTTTTATCAATTATCTTAGGTCTTGTCCGCTGGCTACAGACACTTCAGCCAGTGAAAAGTTCCTTCTTATTTCATCGAACAAAACCTCTCATTATTTTGAATGCTTCTATTAGAACTCTAAAATAGCATTCACTGCTCTAAGAAGAACTGTTCCAGGTTTTTCTCATCTCTCCATGTAATTGAAGTCTCTTGTCCCTAGTATCATCCTAGTAAATCTCTTCTGCACTCTCGGCAAGGCCTTGACATCCTTCCTAAAGAGAACCGATCTAATGAATGGCTATAAATGACAAATCTGGTTGATTAAAAGTAACAATTACTTAGTAGCAGAAAATCAATATAGAAGATCTCACTTAACTGAGATATATAAAAAAAATAACAAAAAGCCTTGATTTGAGTGTAGTTCAGGGAACCATCTCTTTAATATTTTTGATAGTATTCAGCTGGGACTGGTGCTTGTAACAATGGCTTGTACAACGTTTCATACAATGAGGTCTTTGAGTGATCAACTCCATTTCAGTGTTCTCTCTAAAAGTGCAGAGCTTGTAATAGACCATCTGAAATGGTCTTTCCTGCACAGATTCAAAATCAAAGCTAAAATATTTTTTGAAAAAGGCTTCTCCCATGATTGAACCAAACATGTCAAATGGCTATGTAAGTTCAGCCAGATGCAAGACCCAACCCTTTCCAAATTGGCCAAATTGATCATTTCCAAATATAACACAGCTTTGTACAAGGATAATATATTTGAAGTCAGAATTTGCGTAATTCTACTGAAATCTTTACTTTACCTACCATGTAGTAAGTTTACGATTTTTAAGTTTTAAATCACAGCCCATCTTAAATCTTTACACAAAACAATCCTGTGGTAAGGTTCACTTACCAACTTTTTTCCCATAAATAAAGTTATTCACATGAGAAATTTGCATGTGGTTTTCAAATCTATATTACAGCTACATGTACAATTCACAAATTGGGTCAGAGAGCTTTAAGGATAGATTTTGCTAAAATTGTTGAAGTCATCCATTAAAGTTTGACCTGTTAGCACTTTTGGAAGATGATATCTGCGGAACACGGTTGAACTAAACAACAGGGGCTTTCACGAAGTCTTTTGACAAGGTTCCAAGAAAAGAAGTAACAAAAATATTGAGAGGTATGGAATTAGAATGCAGAAGACTGGATGAAAAACTGGATAGAAGACACTAAACAAAGAATAAATTACAGACAATTTCTTCGTGGTTAGAATCTGCACTGGATCCAATTTTCTTCATTATGTGTGCCCATGATTTAAATATATCAGATTGTATCCAAATTTTCAGATGATACTGAAATAGAAGCACCAAGCTATTACCCAATAGAATACTAGGTGTAAGAACAAGTGCAGAGCATTAAAGTCTTGATGAAACGTGAAACAATATATTTATTTACAGAAGTCTAGAGCTTAGTGCAATGACTAACTGAATCACGTACAATTGGACACTGCTCAGAATGACAAAATACCAATGAAAAAGACAGAAAAAACTGGAGCTGTCTTCATTAGGACAAAGAATTTAATGTGTGTTTGGTAGAAGTGCTAAATAATTATACAAACTTGGACAAATTCAAAGAAGCAGATTGTTTCCTCTACTTAAGTGGTCTGGAAGATGGATGCAAAATGATTGGTGGGCCTGAACAATCTGTTTCTGTGTGGTAATTTCTACCTAATTCTATCTAATAACAGTAAGCAGTTGGCCAATCTCAAAATCATGTTTCTGTAAAGTATGTCATTAGCCTACAGCTAGGATCTGGGTAAACAACTAACATACATCTGTCAAAGAAGGCTGTTTGGAGCAGGATATTTCCTGCAGCCAAACACATTTCAAAAGAACCCTGTAGCTTAGGTAACAAGTGGAGAAAGTGTGACAATAGCCTGGATTTTGAGGGTAAAATGACAGCAAAAATACCAGAATCTGTCACCAGTAAGAAACCAACAAAAATCACAAAAGTGGAGAAATGGAGAAACTAGATTTGCCAACAGATAGCAATTTTTTAATACACTTTGCTAAGTGTGAGACAGCTTTTAATGGCCATAATTAATGCTTAGCAAACTGCCTGGCTCTAAAGTACTAATTTTCTTTAACTTCTTCAGGTGAATTCTTATAATTTCAATATTTTGACAAGTGTTTGAAGTTCATATGTGTATTTACCAATTTTTAGTACCATATAATATTTTTAAATAGTTAGAATTGTATCTTCATTTCTCTGCATGCCAAGGAAATTCTTTTAAGTGATTGGCTGCTCTGCTATTTGATGACATCATAATCCTGATGACCAGAACTTTGAACATACTCTTCAAGATGATTGTCAGGTAAAAGAAAGTTCTTATCTTAGTGATCACTTGATTATTGGACCCCTCTCTGAAGTCAGCAGCAAATGCTGAGAGTTTGCTGTGGACCACAGATTCTGTGCCGCAAGTCAAATCCAATCCTTCACTATCACAAAATATTTAAGAGACTGATAGTTACAGCCATTTGGATGAAATGTTTATATTGTTTTTTCTCTGTTCTCGGTTTCTGGCATAACATTTGCTCTCAGGAAATTAAGGTGCACAGGATGATCAATGCTACAATTCTAAATACTGTACCATTGCTAGAGATTTTCACTTACAATGTCTGCTTTTGGAGTGACATCCACAGCAGCAATTTATTAATCATACTTGAAAAGCAGTTCCCTCCACTTTATACTCTACTACCCTATCACAAGAGCAGCAATACTATAGGAACATCCACAATCTTCCAGTGGAACTTCAAAGTAAAGGACCACTATTACCAGGTCAAGCACACAGGACTGCCCATTTAATATGATCCAAATCCTATAAACAACAACAATTGATTTTTCTTCTCCCAATCTGGCATTTCATTTTTGGAAATAAATTTGGAATTACCATTTTCCTAATTATATGATCGCTTCATGCGGCGTACAGATTATGTATCGAGCACTGGGTAAAATAGCGATGGCTTGATGGTGAGGTATTTCATGAAACTGAGAGGAAAATACAATTTCACAACTACAGGATTGGTCCAATTTAGGTATGTAGTTAAATGAGGTACCGGAGAAAACTTCACTACCAACATGGTCAACGGACTCTGCATCTTGGATTACCTAGAGATTTTTTAAAGATTAGCATTATTTGCCACATGTATATGGAAGCTTACGGTGAAATGCATTGTTTGTGTTAAATCAAATTAATATATTGTCGAGTATCACCATGCTCCTGGCACCATCACATGATACCCACAACACATTAACCCTAACTGTATGTCTTTAGAATGTGGTAAGAAACCAGAGCATCAGAACGAAACTCTCACAGCCACGGGGAAAGTATACTAACTCCTTACAGACAGTGGCAGGAATTGAACTTCAATCTTGCAGTTGTGCATTGTGAAGTGACTGTGCTAACCTGTCCACTATCGTGCCATCTGAACAGCGGATCACTGTACTCACTGATAAAAATTTATTTCTTGCTAGAAAAAGGTTTCATATTTAGAACTCATCATTTGTGGAAAGTTCAAAGGAAATATTAATCCAATTAACTGCAATTAAAGATTATCCAATTGAAATGAGAGAATGGCCAGGTCTGTATAATTTCAGCTGCTCTAGGCTGCAGTTTTCATCTGATGAAATCTCCGTTTCTTTTGCAATCAACTTAAAAATTCCTGTGCCATTTTTCTTCAATATCCTTTGCTTTCTTAAGGTTGCCAGTGATAAAACCCTAGGACATGGGACTCAAATGAAATGTCAAATTGTTAGTGGGCTTATCAGATCATTTATTGAGAAACTATTTTCTCAATAGCTACTATTTTTACATAAATACCATTGTGTCTTATGAAAATTGATTGCAAACTTAATTTAACCTATATCCTTGCATACTTATTCTGCTTACTAAATTAGGGTGCAATTTATTTAAAACTGTTTTTGGAGCAAATCACCATTTCCTTTGACAGGATTTTACATGCACCCACCTCCCTCAACTTAATGACAATTCCACAGAAATGACATTGACTGGCAGTTGACAGACTAGTTAGCTTTCCATCATAGTTGATGTATCATGACCAGACACTTCCCACACTGCCAGACAAGTATCTCATAACTGATGCAAAAAAAAAAGCCAGCGAAATATCATGGCCAAAGCAAACAAAGAAATGTGACAAAATTCCCCACGCTATATATGCTTTATATTCAGTTCTATAGATTACCAATTAATTTAACCTTACCACTGAACTGAAATTTTAAAACAGTGGCCAGTTGTCTTCCTCTTTAAACTTATTTGATTGGCATGTCTATTCTGGATATAAAAATCAAATAAATCCCATTTGTTTCTTTGTAAGATTGAACTATATTTTTATGAGAAATTAATGTGCAGAAATCAGTTATCGTTACTGGTGTACTACTGAAAAATATGCATGTATATGCAAAACACCATGGGCAAGTACAGTAATGGGCCAGAACTTCCAGTAGTAGGGAATTAGTTAAAATATACATATATCCTTCAACACAAAAACTTCATGAAAGAGCGAAATGAAAATAATGCAAAGGAAACAGAGAATCTGGAGCCTCAATGGGCTGAGTATCCCTCAGCCAATGTGATTTAAAGAATGTGGAATAAATAATTATGTATCAACGAACACGAATTAAACAGGAATTGAATGGTAAAGAACAAGTTCAGAAGGAGAGAAGTGCTGAAAAACTTCAGAAAATTGCACAGTATCTGGAGAAAAAAAGGTTGGTGAATCAGGTTGGTGATTTTTTTTTAAATCAAAGAAAGACTGCCTGACAACTGACTAGTTCCTGCATTCTGTTTACATCTTAGACTTTGTGCATTGATCATTTTGCTTTTATGCAAGGATGAAATCAAAGAATAGATTAAGAGAAAGAAAAAGCTATAAATTGTTATTTTTTTTAAATCCCTCAATTCACAATCACAGCTGATTCCATACAAGTATTAATTTCTGGTGCTAGAGCTTGATTAGAAATCAAAATATTTATCACATTATAAAAATTGTAGCTATATTTGGAATTACTAGCGCTCAATATATAGTGGGCTTGGTCTACTGTACAAATGGGCTGACACAGTAGTGTAGTGGTTAGTACAGTTTCTTACAGTACCCGCTGTACAGTACAATTCCCGTTGCTGTCTGTAAGGAGTCTGTACGTTCTCCCCTGCCTGCATGGGTTTCCTCCCATAGTCTAAAGATCTACCGGCTGGTAGGTTAATGGGTCATTGTAAATTGTCCCGTGATTAGGCTGGAGTTAAATCGGGGGTTGTGGGTGGCATGGCTTGAAGGGCCAGAAATGGCCTAATCCATGCTTTACCTCAATTTAAAAAATTAGAACATCTACAACATTCTCCATGAACTATGATGAACTCGGTGGGATGCTGATTTCTGCAAAGCCACAGGGTGCAGTACAATTCCATCACTAATGCTTGAATACTATATTCACTTAGCTATGCTGCATTCCTATTTATCTGTAAATAACAAAAACCATCATTAGCTTCATTGACAACTGGCCTGGTGCAATAATAGAAAACTGTAAAGTTAAAGTCATGACAGTCAATGTCTAATAATTATAGAGAAAACCCTTGAAACAGTTTTAAAATTATATTCCCTACCAAAAATAATTATTTTATAAGAATAACCCGAAAGTAAAAACTTCATAAGTAAAATGTCACTGATACTCATTTATTAGAGCAGAAATATAATCAGAGATTCAAGTAGTTCTGTAGAATCAACTGAAGGTTTCTAATGCTCAAGTGTTCGTATTTAAACTAGACTTTAGATTTCAGCTTGCACTTGAAAGTGCCTCCTTTGTCCTTCGTGACAATTACTGCAGGAAGACCCTGTGGCTCTGATTCTTTAGCGGATGCCATCTTTAATGATGATGTATGGGTGTCCCTTTCCTCCACGCTGCTGCAGGTCAAATGCATGACATCGCTGTATGTGTATCAACAAGCAAATTATAAACCGTGTCAATCTGAGTTAATGCAAGGCTATAATCCCTTTACAAGAGATCTAATATGTGGCATGAGTTATGTTCATTTTGTAATCTGATAAGAATAGAGTGAGTTACAACAGTCTAATAAAAGAGTAATGAGGATCCTTAATGACACTGTTAAAAGGTAAAATAACTTAAAATATTGCTCTTGTAAAAACTGATTAAATCTCTGTTGCATACTTGCTCTGTCCATTGCTACTTGTCAGATAAGCCATAGATAAGAATATGAGAAAGGCATGTCTCTGTTCAAGCACTGTAATCAGCTAAATTCAAACAATGTATATGATATCTTTACTAAGTTGGGTGATATTTAGTAATATTGATAAAGCAAATAAATAATGCTTAAAAATGCTTTTCTGAACAGAAGATGGAGTTAAATCTGTTTCCAATTCTGAAGTACAATGTTGGCAATGGGATAAATCATTGATTTTAAATTACTCCGTGAAATCCGTCATAACTTATTTGGCAACTTTATCAAACTCTAGACCTTATCATCTCAACTCCACACCAAGGAGGGGATTCTATTAAGAAAACACGAGGAAATCTGCAGATGCTGGAAATTCAAGCAACACACACAAAATGCTGGTGGAACGCAGCAGGCCAGGCAGCATCTATAGGGAGAAGCGCTGTCGATGTTTCGAGCCGAGACCCTTCATCAGGATTCTATTAATTCAGTTGGGTTTGCATTCAAACCGAGATCAAAATAGTGAAGAGTCCTAACCCACCATGGCACTCATTTCTCCTTATTACTATAATAACCTACTTTTCCACCCTTGATTGGAAACAATTAGCAAAACATTTCACTTATACACAATTTTGTTTGTGATAGTGAATTGAGAAGCGATGACAGGATAGATCTTCAAAAATCACAGTTAAAATATTTTTGAGGAGCTCTTACAGAGGACTGGAGGCAGGAGCCGCAGAGAGCCTTTAGTTATGGAAGTGGCACATGCAGCAGTGTCTCATCGCAGAGACTGCTGTATAGGAGTACGAATTCAATCACACAAGTGAGAACACAGTTACATCACCCAGCTAGACAGGTAGCACAACTGTTGACCAGATGTTGGGAGTTTCCTTATCATAAAAGTGTGGAAATCCAACTAAAACAAAATGGCTCTAAATTCAAACATCACAGTTCAAACTTCTCTCAGCTGACTGCTAGTACATTGGGGTTTATTGTATAGGAATAGTTAGACTAACAGCCAAAATCATACAAATCCCTTCAGAAGGTTGTAAGCTCAACTCACAGACTTCTAGTCAGTCAAGCCCATTTGTTCTATTACCACGTCAGTTTATTCTACTTCTGTCAAGTAGAAAAGGAAATGGAACAACACAATTAAAATACATCTTTCCAGGATTTGAATTTGTTTTCATTTGGTCATTTGTTCATAATTAAAAATTCACTATTCTATTCCTTTTCATACAGGAATGAAAAATTGAATTACAAATCACAGTGAAAATGTCAGCTCTAGGCAGGACTGTTCTGTCCTCCAAATTATAAGTGATTCTGGTAAATGATCTGCAGGGATAAGTTGTTGATATTATTTGAACATATGAAAGCTGCAGAAATGGAGAAATCAATAAAGAGAAATAATTAAAATTAGCCACATTTTGGTTTTGAGAATATTGTCTGATTTTAAATATGTTTAATGACATAAAATTTTGATTTTAAAGGATTTTTTGGTAACTTACTTACGCTCTGTTGTAATAATGACAGCTGTATCTACCATCACTTATATTGTAATATCTTTGTGTATAGTATAGTCAAATTATCAAATTTATACATTATTAGTTATCCAGGTCTAATGGACAAATGGCATCATGACATTCGGGAGCTCACAAAAGTATCTATTCAATTCTTCACTGGCTCTGTACAGTAGGGCAAGTATATTTTTACACAGATATTTGACTGTGCTTTCAAGGAACTTGAGACTGCAATTCAGATCTATTTATCACATGTACATTGAAACATAGTGAAATGTGTCATACTGAGGGCACCCCAAAAGTGTCACCAGACATTCCAACGATGTAGCATGTTCACAATGCATGGCTGAACAACAAAGAACATGACAAGCCACAGAACAACAAAAACATTCCTTGCTGAATTACTACAATCTAAAATTGTCTTCCCTTTCTGATGTTTTCACAATCCAAACATGCAACTTTAAAGCAGCAGATTTTGTTTAAATGATGCCTATAATAATCGCCCATGAACAACCGCCAGAATTTGGAAGGCCATGGCATTTCAAGCCACAGGAATGACCAATGCTGCTCACATCTGAATGCCTTAACTTTGCTCTGGTGGATAATGCTAATTCCAACCAAGTCTCTTCCGCTGAAGAAAGCAAAGGATAGAAATTCCAATTTTCTGAGTACTGCAGTTAAAGCTAATAATACACTACTGAATAAGAACATTTCCATCAAATAAAGCATATATTTTAAAATTCTGTTTAACCCAAGCATCTTTCAAATTTGGGGATATGACCTTGACTAATAAGTTCAATCCTCAGTGAACTTCTCATTATTACATGCAAGTATAAATTCAAAATACAACTTGCTACCTTGGAATAAAGAACTGCCTACACCACTAACTGCATCTTTTCAATGGGACTCTGAATGGTTTCCTACAATCTCTGAAAGCCGGTAGTGACTGAGGACTTCTCTGAATAGCATTACCATGCAAGTTCATTAGTTGCTCACCTTATATGCAAACCTTTTGGTTTTAATACTTTTTCAGAGATGTAAAGAGAAAATGGCAATTAATAGGAAAGAGTTGAGTAACTAACAAGAAACTTGTCTCACCTTATTCTTCAGTGAAACGTACCCTTTACTTGTACTTGTCAGCATTAATCAAACCAAATTATAATGAATGCCAAAAGCTATATTTTATGAATATATTACCAGTTAATTTATATTCAAGGGTTCCCACTTATTCTGAAACCACCTTGTTGAGGACAATGGACATTTAAAGCAAGTGTTCACAACAAAACCTGGGAGAGTAAGAAGTTTTTGCAACATAAATACTTAACAACTAAAAGCTAGACTCACTTACAGCAAAATAATCAGATTTCACCTAATCTTGCTCCATGTGATTACAGTCTATAACCAGTTGCCTGTTATTAATGAATTACATTCGGCAATTGCCAATATCACTTTTCACAAACTCGTTGGGTGGTATGGTAGCAAAGAGGTTAGTACAACACTATTGTAGTGCCAGTGGCTCGGGATTAATTCCGGCCGCTGCCTATAAGGAGTTTGTATGTTCTCCCTGTGACCATGTGGGTTTCCTCCAGGTGCTCTGCTTTCCTCCCATATCGCAAAGACAAAAAGATTAGCAGGTTAATTGATCGCATTGGTGTACCTGGAGTGGTCTCATTGGGCTAGGATGTCTTGTTACCGTGCTGTATCTCTAAATCTAAATCAATACCAATTGAGCAAAACACGCAATAGGCATGTGGATAGAGGTAGAAATGTGGTTAAGTAGGGGGTTTTATTTCTTGTATAGTCAGGTTAGCATAATTTGGCCTTCTAGTTCTCAAGTCTGTAGTGTCAGGTTTGAAGAGAAAATTTTTTATGATCTCTCGAGCTTTATCATAACTTGCCTTAATAAGCAACAATTTACTCATTGTTGTTTACTTATTGGAGTGAAAAACATCACCCAAAATATAAATGATACATTATTTAAGAATTAAATTTCTCATAATTTAAATACATTTAAATAAAACACACTGGGCTTTGAAGATATCCTTATTCACCAGTAACCCACTGCAACTTAGAGCTATTGCAGTGTGTTTCCTACCCATTATGAAGAATGGTAGTGTTTTTATATAGCTTTCCAAATCCAACATAGATTTTATATTAGGTCTTCTCATCTTGCTCTGCAGCATAACACAAAGGTGATTATAGCTCAGTGATGGGAGTCAATCTGTATGACAATGAACCCCGGGCCAATCATAAATTTGCAATTATTTCTCTTTTACTGGCATTATAATTAGAAGAATGAAAGAAGCAAGATCACTTCAGTAGATCTTGCTCAGCTAGTACTTTGATGCCAGTGACAAATGGTGATCTGATAACAAGAGAAGGGGCAGGTGATGGGTTGAAGAACAGGTCAATATCATCATGCCATGAGACGCATTTGATGACCGTAATTTATTACGTACCTTGCATCATCGTTCATTGTGCTCTGGTCAATAGGTGCCATGAAACTCACTAATTTGTTATGAACGTGGAATCTGTTGGAAACAATTAAAATGTTATTCCTTTCTGGTTTTATTTTGAGCAATGGTAATTCTGGCTAGTCATAGTCTTACATTAGCCTGGTGGAGTAACGGTATGGTAGAATTATTATGCCTTTGTCAACTGAAGACAAAAAATGTACATAGATACTGTAACCTTTACAGATTCAATCCCGCAGTCAATGCTTTCTAAAGCTCTGATTCTCAAACAAACATGCTGTCATGTTTGTCACACAGGGATTTTGGCATGGGTGCTGTTTTGATAGTGTGTTATAGCTCAAGCAGAACAATTTAAATTGATAAATTAGAATCAGATAGCTTTAAAAAAATTAAGTTATCTAATTTGCCTCAACTTGGTTTAAATTCTAGTTAAGTTTGCAGAAAATAGTCATTATCATTAACCTTTAAGTTAATAATGCCACTGATTAATAAAAATATACAGGTTTACATTGAGAACTTTATTAACTTAACAAATCCTTAAGTACTAGGAGGATGGTGGGATGGGGAGGTGTACAGTTCTGGGTGAATGACAGATCATTGCAGAGAGATTTAAATTAGCAAACTTGTTGCTAGCAGCTTTCAGAGATCAACACAGATACATATCTGGGAGAAGGGATTCTGCACATTACAACCATTCAGGCAGCAAAATTTTGCCCTTGGAGTTCACAAATCACTCTCAAATATATGAGATGGGATCTCAATGAATTTACAAAAATAAACCTTTTTTACTCCTGTTTCTTGACACATAGACATGATTTTATGTTACAAAAATCAGAATATGGATTGTGTTCAGGGAATGCAACCTCCACCCTCTCTATCCACTCACTTTGCCAATAACATGGGGTCACCTATAAAATACTGAATGGGAAGATCTAATAGGGGGAAAGCTGAATAAGTGTTTTGTTATTTTGAGAAAGATTTGAAAAAGATGAACACAGTAATTGCATCAATTAAATGAATAAGGAAAGATTAAGAAATTAAAATTAGCAATCTAAAGATTAACTGTGTGTGTATTGCAGGAAATCCCTACAACTGGTCAGAAATTGAGTAAGTAGAAATTGGGAAGGTGCGGGATAGAAAGATGAAGTGAAAAAGTGAATGGAAGGTCAGAAAAGAAGAGAAAAAGACAAGAAATAAAGGAAAAATATATCAAACCCTTTTTAAAAAATATCCCTTACCAATGCAGCCACTGTTGAGATCTCCTTAGTACCTAACTAACATATTTCTTTCGGTATTTTTAATGGATCCTGGCTTTAATACTGAATAGCAGGTTCAATTTACCTTATTTTTCTGCCTTTACTTGCTCTGGTATCCACTTTCCTCTTAATCTTACTTCGGAGTTTCTGAATAGCGAGCCATTGTCTATATAAATGAATATAATATTATTGAGATGGGAGTGAAAAGGAGGAAACAAAACCTACAAAATTATGAAGAATATTCCAGGTCAGGCATAGCTTAAATTCTCACTTTACACAGTTCCTACATGATGACATACTGCAATTATCCACCCAGCATTCAAATTATCTACAAATATGCACACCAGAATGAAAATAACCAGCATATGTTGACTTCTTGTGCACACCGCTTCCAAATTTTATCAATCCAGGGAGCACAATTCAGTCAATGCTGACTTTGAGGAATTCAAAAGTGTTGAAGCAAAGTTTTATGTATAATGACTGTGAGAGAAATAACCAACTGTTTGAAAGGTAACCACTGAAGAGCAGATGACAAATACAGTAACTATTTCTTACACTGCAGTCTAAAATTGGAAAATAATTCCCGCGGCCTTCTCCACTATGTTTATGTTTGCTGATACAGTTTATTTTTATCTGTACATCATATTCAGATAAGTAGTGATAGATTATTTTACATGGAGAATAGTATAGCTACTATATCTTAATGTTCCTACTGAAATGCACACAAGAGTGTAACACGCCAGTAATTAGAAACAGAAACCCCATCTAATTATTTTCTTTCCCAGGTGGTCATTTCCTATTGACCATTTGTGTTCTGCATCTAAATTTGTACTTCCATGATTTTGGTTTGACCTGTACAACACATATCCTTTTCTCATGACACATCAATAAATATGCCTTTTGCTTCTTTTACCCACTAATCAACATAAAAAAATTATTATTAATCTACTAGATTCAACAACCAAAATAAATAGGCTCTGTACCCTAATGAATCTTTTTTTAAACATACATCATCCCTCAATCAATGCGTTCAAATTGAATTATACTATAACCAAAGAATATCAAAATGCACTTGTTTTAAAGATGCCAGTTTCTGATTTTTAACTGGCTGATTATGAATGTGCAGTTAACTCTACAGAAATATCTTGTAAGAACCCATGTGATACTACAGCCTTCAAAATATGACCCTACACTCACTCATTGGGAAATGTTTTTGAATTGCATTAAAACGTCTGATTACTGTCACTTCAAAGTCTATTAGTTCAAGATGAGGATAATGATATGAGAAAGGGTCTTGTTAAGTAGTAATTAATAATTATTTTTTTCTACTCTGTAAACTGTCCAAGTTAAAATTCCAATATTGATAATTCTATGTATCTTGAATGTTAGGCTTTGAAAATGATTTGACAGTTTCTGATCAACTCATTCCAATCTCCACAGTCAACAAGGATGTCAGTTATAGTGTTCAGATAATATTGCATTTTACCAGTTCAAATACAGTATACAGATGCAAAAAGAACATACATAAAACAATCATTTTCACCAGATTTAAATTTCACATTAATGCAATTAGTTTAATCACAGTTCAAGGTGTTTGAGTCTTTGGTCTATTTTCTTCAATGCTAACAATGAGCTTCTGTCTGCACATGTAGGAGATTATGTTTATGCTCAAGATATCAAGTGCTCCTAATTAGCTGGTCTAAGTCAAAAACAACAATTTATAAAACAAAATTTAAAGTCCATCTTGGAAGGAACAAACAATTATAATTTCCATTTCCATAGCAATTGTCTAAATTGCACTGGCATTATTTAATTAAATAATCTAATTTATTCTGAAGTGGATATTGTAGAGTCTTTAATGAAGTGAACTAAATGGCGACTGTAATGTCATAATTTAGAATTCAAAACAGAAAATTTTAAACTTAACTTTTAATAGTTACAAAATTTTATATGAAGTATATTTTGAGCAATTCTCTGCAGATGAATCCAGCTTTAAAAATTAGTGCTAACTTTCAAAACTTACCGACCCATTGCAATCTGATCATTTGGGTCAACTGCATTAGTCTTCCGTTCAATTAGTTCCCTGAGGAGCTGCACAAAACAAAGAATAAAAATATAAGTGATTAGATTACAAATTTTAGAAACTCTCTCTTAAGCAGTTTCATTAGTTTCCTCTAAGTTACAGTGGGGCAAGCAGATTGAGCAATGTTTAAGTGAAGAACATTGCCTTCATTCATGACAAACTTACAAACAGAAAAACTACGTTAAAAACTAAATTACAGCCACAACACAGAGCTCAACAATAGTTCAACAGGAAAATTTTATCCAGTGACAGGCCATCTACGCCCCTACTTGGCCAAGCGATTAATATTAAAATCTGCACTAAATCTGTTTAGAGTTGGACAGACGATAAGAGAATGATTGTTTGATGCAATAATACATGATGCTGATGCTTTTTTTTTCTGATTTGATCTGTTTAATTGAAATGTTAATGAACTATTTAACAACTAAATCAACAAAATGCAACCTAATAATCATAATTCTGAACTAAGCAGAGGAAAGATTATCTCTTTAATTATTGATAAATTATTGACTTAGACAAAGGATTCCCAACCTTTTTATGCCATGGGCACCTACCATTAACCAAGGGGTCCATGGACCTCAGGTTGGGAACCCCTAACCTAGACCTTAAATGGTCTCATTTCAAACCATCCCAGTCAAAACCTGTCACTGAACATGTCTGAAAGTAGCTTGCAAATAAAAGTTGTGCCTGTGCAGAAATGATGATCAGGTGTTTGTTTTTTTGGAATATTTCAAATGAACTTTGCAACCAATAACTTTTCAAAGTACACTTGGGCTTTGGACACAGTAAACTCCTTCAGTTTCATTTGGTTGCATTATACATATCACCCAATAACAAGATACAGTTTTAAACTTTTATCGAGCACCATTCTCAAAGCAGACTTGCCTGGATAAGATTAATGCAACGGAGTTACAGTGTGAGAAACAAAAGATGCATGTCCTCTTCCTAGTCACTTTTGAGTAAACAGTGAGCAAACTTAGGCTTGGCTAGAGTTTGGATGAAAGGCCACCTGGCAAAACCAAGTGCAGTAGACACGCTGCCTGGGGAAATAAGTAATCCAACAAACAGTTTAGGTTCAAGTCCCAACAAGAATATAAGATGCCCTGCATCGTTTTGCTAAACTGATTTGTGGCATAGGGTACTTGCAAAATATTTTATCACTATTTTATTCTGAATCAGAATGCGACTCTTTGGCAAGACCCTGTATTTATTCAACACTACCATCAATTGCCTCAACTTTTCTCAATTACCTCACTTGCAGACTCCAGTCAGTACAGATTGGCAACATCTCCATCAGCACAGACGCACCACAAGACTGTGTGCTTAGCCCCCTGCTCTATGTGCTTTATACCCAAGATTGTGAGGCTAACTATACAGCCAATGACATATTTAAGTTTGCTGATGACACCACTGTTGTTGGTTGAATCCAGGAGGTAGATTGAAAATCTGGTTCAATGGTGCCACAACAACCTCCCACTCAACATCATTAAATCAAAACAGCTGCTAATTGACTAGAGGAGGAAGAACCAGAGGTTCATGAACTGGTCCTGAATAGGGGATCGGAGGTGGAGAAGGTCAGTAACTTAAAATTCTTTGGCAGGAGCATATCAGAGGTTCTGCCCTGGGACTAGCACGCAAGTACCATTTTGAAGAAAGTACAGCAGCGCCTCTACTTCCTTAGAAGTTTGCGGAGATTCAGCATGACACCTAAAACATTTACAAACTTGTGCAGACGCACAGTGGAGAGTATCCTGACTGGTTGCATCACAGTGTGATGTGGTAACACCAACGCTCAGGAATGGAAAGGTCTACAGAAACAGAAGACAGCCCAGTCTATCACAGATAATGCCCTCGTCACCATCAAACACATCGACAAGGAGAGCTGCCAGCGCTGCACCGTCCATCATCAAGGACATACACTATCCAGACCATGCTCTCTTGTTGCTGCTGTCATGGGGAAGGAAGTACAGGAACCTTAGGTCCCACACCACCAGGTTCAGAAACAGTTATTACCCTTCAACCATTAGGCTTCTAAAGCATAGTGGATAACTTCACTCACCTCAACTCTGAATTGATTCAACAACCTAAGGACCCACTTTGAAGAACTGTACAACACATATTCTCAGAACTACTTATTTACTTACTGGTTGTTTGCTAGCCTCGACTGTGTGTAGTTTTTTATTGATTTTGTTATATTTCTTTGTTCTACTGTGAAGGTCTGCAAGAAAATGAACCTCAAGGTAGTATATGGTGACATATACAGACCTGGATAATAAATTTACTTCAAACTTTAGGTTACAAACAGAAAGGCTCAGTCTAAATGAGTGGATCATAAGGATGGATGATAAGGGAACTTTTCCTAAAATTAGATTTAAGCACATAATAGCAAATGCACTATTTTATTCTGAATTTGACTGTGCCATGCCTAATTTAGGTGTTCAGTGTAGAATCATAATAATATAGATTATTATTGAGATAGAGCATGGAACAGGCATTATTGGCTCTTTTGAGCCATGCTGCTCAACATCCTCTGATTTAACCCTAGCATAATTACAGCAGAATTTGCAATGACCAACTAACCTACCAACCAGTACATCATTGGACTGTGGGAGGAAATCTTACATCCAGAAGCAACCCATGCAGTCACAAGGAGAACATACAAAGTCCTTAAGGCGATGTCGAGAATTGAACCTGGGTCACTTGTGCCGTAAAGCATTGTATTACCCACTATGCTACCATGGTTAAATAGAAAATACCTGGTTTGCTAACAAACATAAAAACTTTTAAATTTATGCATGACTTAAAAGTAACTAATTATTGAAGCGCAATCCATTACTTATCAGCTTTCTGACTACTGGCCTTTAAAAAAGCGCAATGCATTTAACTAAAATTTGTCAGTCTTACAGCACCATTATGAAAAGAATGTCCATCTGATATATATTACTGGTTTAATACATTTTTGGGATTACAACAGTATTATTTTATTAATTTAATAAGTCACTACACTCACTATATTACTGGAACATACCCTCCCTGCAAAGCTTATTCATGTGACCTACTTCCAACATCTCTCTGGCAGACAATCTGTCAGTTTATCTATTGTTGTTCATCATAGTCACTCCTGGCAGCTAAATAAAAGATTACAAATCCACCAATGCAAGGGCTTATGACACTGTAAACCCACATAACACTGCTGTTCAGTAAACTTGTGCCCTTAATCATTGCAGCAACTTCAGCGACAATCTCTGCCAAATCCCACTCAAGAGAAGAAATTAACCAGGTCAGCGAAACAGGTGGAACAGTATGTCTGTCAACCACTCTCTTCCCACAATTACTTGTACACAATGAAGCAGTAATCTTTACAGATCATCTCTCTGAAGAAATGCATTGAAAACTGTAAAGAAAAATGAATGTGCTACTGCCTTGCGGCTCAGCAGATGTCTGTGGGTGATGTACAAGGCAGGGATGAGCTGTCGTAGAAATCTGTCAAGGTTTGGCTAAGTGATTAAAGCCTCCACAGTCTAAGCACCATATTTAGAATCTACAGGAGTCAAGACTTGCACCCATTCCTTGCTGCGATGCCAGATGTTGGCTAACGCTTCAGTTTCTATTTACTCCACTTGGACAGAATGAGTTGGCACAGCAGCCACACAATCTGGAACATTCTGCAGTTGCTGTGTTAACAAGTGTCAGGCATCGTTCAACCAAAAGAACATCAGAATGTCTCTTAGTTGCTGCCATTTTAGAGGCACTGAATCCTTTGGGGAATTGATGAGCACGTTTTTTGCATCAGACCACACTTGGTTTACACTGCTAAGCTTCACTAGCTACTATAAATTTACTCATTCACCTTTGTTAACTCTTTTAGAAGAATAGCTCCTGTTAAAGGGTGAATAATACCCAAACATAACAATTATTTCAAATTACAAAATGAGTTACTGTTATAGAATAGTATGAGCTAATACACTTCAAACTTTCTCCAAAGAGATTTTCCAGTGTTATTTTATATTAATGTTACATGATTTTATGTTGGAAAAGAGAATTTGACAGACAAGAAAGGAATAGCATATCAACACCCACCAAATCCTCAAAAAAAAAATCAAGGACTAATTGATTTGTGTGCTTTTTAAATTATAAAGCTGCTGATTTAAATCTGCTGATGGTTCAATTCATGACAGAATAAGCAGTTGATTTATATCCACCAGGGAGGTCAGTGTTCTGTCATGTCTCAGCTAGACCGATATGAATGCTACAATTGCCCTTATACCTTGTGTTTGAAAGGGAAAATGCAGTAAGCGTTTGCAACCCTGATCACTGTAAAACAGCTCTTGCTGGAGCAAGTGTAATACAGAGAAATGGAAGGTGAAAGCGGCACTATATTAGACTGGCAATTCTCAGTTTCCGAACTGATATGGGGTGGCCAGTTGCATAAGATTACATGAATAGGAATAATTGCCTCAATGGAAAAGGGGTATGGAAAAATAAAACAGAATGAACAAAAAGTCATCAATAAAGTGTAGCAGTTGTGTATCAGTCAATGGAGTCATGTCAAGGAACCATTATTGGCATAACATGTATTTAATAAGGAAGGGCATAGTTTCAATTCAAATCATCAGAAACAGAAAATAAAATACCTGAAATTAATTTACTTTATCAAAACAAGAAAAATACTGCTTTTCAATCTAAAGAAACATTTTCCAAATGAGGTTGTAAGAAATACGAATAACAGACGCCCCTACTTCAACAAGATTAAAATCGAGAAACCAAGTAAGCACGTGCTTACACACATTTTATTCCAGCAAACATCAGGCACGTTGCAACTTCTCCAAGTAGTCCTATGTTTCAAGGACTAAAAGAAGCCTTTTCAAAATGTAGCCTTTCTCGTGAAAGTTGACTAAAACAAATAACCAGGTGCACATAAAATAATAGTTATATTTAAGGTTTTTAAGGGATATGTAAAACATATTATTTGTTATAATCTCTTATGTAAAATATTCAATATTATAACATAAAATTTTCTGTAAGAGATAGTAAAAAATAAGGGTCAAATACTTTGAAGGTGGTGAATTCTCTCTATTACTTTCCTCACATTTCACCCCACCTCCTGTGGTTCATTTACATCAACTGTCCCAGCAGCATTCCATTTAGTATTCACACACACACACACACACACACACACACACACACACAGTTTGAAACACATGGCAGCGAAACTCAGTTGCTTCTGTTTACTATTCTTGATGTAAACCAGGATTATTCACTGAACAGCTATTATGGAAGAGGAAGAAGAAACAGACCAGTTGTTTAGTTATTTTATCTTTCTTAAATGGAAAGAAAATTGGTCGAATTTGGTAGCCCACACTGCAGAAGTATTACTCACTTTTCTGATAATAGTTCCCATCATTTTTTTCCAGTAAATGGGAATCTTCCAATAGTTCATTGCTTATAAGAGTGACTGAACATAATTATCTGAATTGTAATCATGAATTCAGAGACAAACAAGCAGACTAAAAGCACAAGGTTATTTACCCAGTGATTTCTCTCTCGGTGTGAAGTGGATATCCCTTTATTCACCCCCCCTCCCCGGTGGGGGAGGGGAAGAGTGATACAGAACAGGGCATTCATTAATGTTAATAATCCTCAGTGGCACAATACTTATGACTCTAAAGTGTCAGTATGAAGAATTTTCAACACAGAAATTATTGAAAATTCCGCACTCATTAATGGCTCGGGGAGGACAAGATAGCAGATGCTGAGAGATTTCTGTCCTTTGTGGAGTTTTCAGAACTGGGGCAAGAGTCGCAGTATAAAGCTTTAGCTATTTAGTGCTAAGGTAAGGAAAATATTCTTCATGCAAAAGGTTGTAAGTCTAAACAATTCCCTCACTAAGAGTCTAAGGATGATCTGTCATTGGGTATATTCAAGACAGATTTCGAATGATTCTGGGAATAGCAAGGTACCAGGACAAACAGTGATTGAATGGTAAGTGAAGCTGAGGCACAAGATCAACCGTGACCTTATTGAATAGCCATGCAGACTTAAAAGGGTCAAATTGCCTACTTCTGGTAATACACGTCCTTACAACTGCATTTGTGTGCCTCTTTTGTATACAGTTTTCAATGTCACTGTAACACTAAGCCAAACAGCTAAAACACATTTTACCTCTTTCACTGTCTCAAAGTTCGAATCATTGTTTCCTTCAGCCTTGAAGGAAGTATAACCTGTGAAAATTATATTTTCAGGTACTGACAGAGCCAGTTATAATATCATCATGGTATTTAAAGCAGTCTGCCCCATCTAGGTTAACATTTTGCAAATTACGATAGCAATTTGAGCACTAGAAATGCCAAAATCTTTCCGCTATCCACTGATAAATCAAAATCACCAGTGACATTAATCAAAAATAAAATTAAAAAACAGTATTTTCAAAATTTGGTTAGAACCATAAATCAACAATGCATCACAAAAGTTATTTTTTTGAGTTGTTCGTAATAAGTTGATTTGGCCAAGCCATGATGTAATTTAGCCTTCTATATAAGTACCTGCACAAATCATAGAAGTATTGAGCACCAAGTACATATCAACATGCTGCAGTTTCTTCCCAGCTGAACTACTCACACATCATCGCATAGTGTCACTTCAAATGACTTTGGATCATCACATGCCCTACACCCTCAGAAGAAAAAAAAATATGCTTAGCCATGTGACATTTCTTGAACTTGATCACAGTTATTCACTGTGTTTGGCATTTTAATCCAGCTTTGAAAAAAAAGGTTGATAACAATGTCTATTATCCAGGTCACGACACTGTTCATCCAGAACAAGTGCCAGCTCTGTATCTTTTCTGAGATGATTTATTGCAAAATGATTCTTAATGCAAGACTTGCTGACAGAAATGTTTCTCTGATTTGGAAGAATCTCACTGCCGTGACCCCTGTCTTCTCTATTGCTAGGTTGCTCATGTCAATTTAGATGCTTTATTGATATCCAAACAGTAGCTTCAGTAGGTGAATACGACGCTTTACTTAAGAACACTTACCTGATGGTAGAAGTCATCATCATCAAAAATCTCTTCATCTATGTCTTTCAGATGTGAATTTGACTTTCCTTGTGGCACAATCTCCTGTATAGAAAAATAACCTGTCTGTCCATTATAGAGACCAAGAAAAAAAGAATCCCAACTGCAATAAAACTTCTGTCACATTTATTTCACTCTCAAGATGTGCAATAAATATTTGAATTTTTTAACAAAACTTAATTCCAAAAAAATGTGCTGCAAAGAAAGGGGCCCTTTTGACCCACCTCATCCACACTGAACTTGATGCCTAACTAACACTACACCCATTTTCCTACCTTGACCCCATATTCCTCTACGCCTTTCCTATCAAATGTCCTGGCTTTTAAATGTTGTAGTTATATTTCCCCTTTTAAACTTTGTAGTGTACTCAATGAAGACTCATTCTGTTCTACTTTTTTTTCTAGCCTGATTTTAAGCTACAGACTCTTCTCACCAGCAGCAATGAAATTTTGGCTGGTAATTTATTCCCAGGTGGTGCCAGATTAGCCCTTTCAATCTCACATTCGAAGTTCCCCTTTCCAGGGCGATAAGCAAAGCCAGTAATAGTATGGAACCCTGGCGCAGATCCTTTAACACACACAGACTGCCGGTCCAGATTCAGCCCTTCAATGGTCTGATGGCTCACTGCCATATCACATAATGCTTTTATCTGCTGAGTTTGCAGGCTACTGAGATTTGTTTTAAAGATGAGTTATCTACTAACATTCTACAACAGTTTGCTTAAAAAGATTCCTTGAGTTTAATTTTCAACAATGACCATTGTTTAATCTTCTGATTCAATTTTATGAGACAGTTTTCAAATACATAAGTGCAATTAACTTTACATTTCACAAAGCAAACACATATTCTGGACTTCAGATCATTTGTCAGATAACTATTAAAACAGAGAAGTCATACCAGGTAAAAATTTTAAAGATGTCAAAATGTTGAAGAATTTAAGTTTGTTGATGCAACAAATGTTTTAAATGTCCTAATTTAGAACTCAATAAGGGTCTGTCACAAGTCTGATGAAAGGTTCTTCAGCTTAAACATCAACTCTGCTTCCTAGTTTCAGGGATGTTGCCTGACCTGCAGAGTAGTCCCAGAATGTTATTCTTTTATGTTAAATGTTTGGCACTCAAACAATTGGGGATATTTTAAATTTCTGAAGAATCAGACTTATTATCACTATCTTATATGACGTGAAACTTGTCGTGATGGTGTTAATGTCTCCAAGATTGTGTGATATGATTACTCCTTGATACCTCACTTAAGCTGCCATTCATCATACAGCCCCTAAACAGCAAGTGCTGGCAGGGTTCGTGACTGTGGGAGGTTGATGCAATACAGTCATGTCCAAACCTGCCCACACTACAACTTACACTTTCCAGCAGGTGTCAATGGATAACGATCAGCAGCAGGAATCCTAACCGATTCTTTTTCTCCATAGCCTGGAGCAAGGAGACAAACCACAGTGCCTCTGCCTTCGTGCCAGCTGAGATCAGTAAACTTAGATCAGGCTGCAACTGAATCTCGGGACTACTTAGTAAAAGCAAAGCACTGCAAATTACAAATAAAAAGTAGCTGGAAACATAAAACAAATCAGTTGTGCTGTGAATAGGCAGTAGGTGGCATTTACCTTTTATCAGTTCATTGATTCAGGAGGCAAGTATGAATTTGAATCATTCACTAGCTTCTTTTCTCCAACAATGTTGGCATCCTGACCTAATTCTAGCTTCTTCTGTTGTTTTAGGTCCTTGGCATGATTAGCCACTAATGCCATTACCTAACCAGGAAACCTATTCCTTTTTATTGAGGAAAAAGGCAAAGCAGTCTTTTCAAAAAAAAAGTAAGTGTCGAGCTCTAAATCAACATACCACTTCTCCAGGAACAAACTCAGGAATTTGCTGAGAATCTTTGTCCACCTTTCCAAGGATACTATACAAGGATCGTTTGGTCTGTGTCCGTCGCAATAACCTCTCTTTATCCATCATAATCTGTTCAATCTGAGTTACAACTGGACGCTCAAAAGCACTGAAACCCTAGAATAAAAATACAACTTCAGTAAGAGTAACATTCTATTAGTTTAAGATATAGGGACATGCAAACAAATGACTTGCTTTCCAACACAAAATGTTAAGTGGCCTTCAATCCAATAAAAATAAAAACTTAAATCACCCATTAAACTTAAGTCAAGCATAATGGCAGCGGCTACCACAATTCTTGCAGAAATTAAAGAATAGTTTTGGATAAACCAGTAAAGTGAAATTTGGTCTCTAGTTGATACTTTGTAGTCCAGGTTCTTGATCCAGTGTAAATATTTATCTGTACATCTAGTACCTGGCAGCAACCATGTTGCTCTTGTACTTAATTTCAACCCTGGGAGATCATAAGTTAGTTTGTCAAGAACTGTTAGAACATAATATTTTGAAGGGAAATGATAGATTATGCAATAATAATAGGCAGGTGAAAACTTAAAAATGTATCTGAATGTGAATACTCTCAATTATCTAATAAACTGTCTCTTCAAACAGACATCTTAACTGAGTTTGATTAAATACAACTGCTAAGATATTTAAGCAGAGCCATCCAATATAAACAGTGCTATGACAAATTGCTGGCTTAACTCATATTTGGTATATTGATACTTTGTGCAAGCATTTAACTACTTTACAGAATTGAAGATGTTTAGCACAGTATATTTCAATATCAAGTATAAAACAAATCACAACTAAAGCCCTCAATTACGTATTAATTTCTTTTGCAATTGCATAGGAAAGCTGTCAGTATGCATGCAAATAACAAGGTCTCATGCTGGAATTATGACAGTTGTGAAAACAGACCCTTTAGGCAAACTAAAATCTTGCTTTCAGGAAATATTTAAATCAATGCAGCAAGATCAGCTCACCTTGCCCATTTTTCCCGAGGCTAACTTTGTCTTTTCGTGCCATTTCTGTAACGTGCTGTTCCGATAGGTTTTGAAGGCTGCAAACCGCTTGGCCATGAAGTCTGGGTACTCATTCACTTCCAGCTTCCTTTTCAGTGGTTGTTTTCTCTCCTGCATTCCTTCTGTTTCATCATCGCTGGGAATCTCATCACTGGAAACGCAGAAGGATCGTACAGATCGATTCTCTTTTTCTTGACACATGACACTAAACCTTAAGGTGGTTAATTTCTGGTAATGCTTCAACACTACCAGAAGAATTTTGCTCTTCACGATCATTAATGAAGTTTTAACAATGTAATCCTCTTGCGTGTGATTTTTTAAAATAAAATTGAAGGGACAATTTCTGCTTCTGTTTGAAGTGCTTGTCATTTTTATTTTGTTCTGAGATTGTCAGGGTAAAAGGATAGTTGACACATCCGGGAGAATCAAAATTTATATTTACAAAAACTAATGCCCATTAACTGTTACTAAATTTCGGTATTTTACTTTGTCAGCTCTAACACCCAGTTGCTTCACAAACAATTATTCAATGTCCACCCATTTAGACAGTTAAATAGGCAAAGCACAGAAGGATATGGCAAATAAGATTAGTGTAGGTGGACAAAAATGTCAACATGGTGGTGGTGGGCCGAAGGGCCCAGTTCTATGCTGTACAATTTGGTGATTCTATTTCCTTAAAAAGAATAAGCAACTTCGGTCACTGTCAGGTACTAACTGCTTAAAGGACAAGGAGAGGAAATTATTGGAACATCAACTAATATTTATACAAGACCAAAAGTTCAATATAAAAAGAGACAGCTGTGAATTACTGGGAAGATGTACTACACATGGAGAACACTTAAAACAACTAAAGATTTGGCATCCACAAAACTCTTTCTAAGTGTCGTATAAATCTTTGAGCTTGAAATCACTAGCATTCATTTTGACAGCCAAATAAAGGCTAGAAATTCATGTCCACCGGGACTGTTCTTGGACTGCCAACACAATCTTGTCGGCTGTAACTCCCAATAGCTTCACAAACACCTGCTCAACATCCACTGCAATTAGACTGAATATAGCATTGGCAGCACTTTAGAAGTGACTGAAATATCCCATTATCATCTCGCTTTACGTTTCATCACCAGGCTTACCTATCTGGCTCTGGCTTCCTGCCACTGACAAAGTGTTGTGTGTCTGGATGCTGGAAAAGCAGTTCATCCTGTAGCTCAACTAGTGACCTCAGGAGTGCCTTTAATGCTTTACAGCCTAAGGAGAAAAACAAACATGAAGTTTACACATTTGACTTTATCTGCATTAATTTAACATTTTAGTCACTTCAGAGATAAACCCTTCTGTCTGTGGGGAAAATATGGAATTAGTGTCGTTAAGATCCAGCTTAAGAATATATTCTTTTCTGGAAAAGCTATTTAAAGACTTGACCCAAAATTGGCCTCACCAGTCTGAAATGGAAATCAGCCTTAAAACCAGCCACATAACAATAAGCTAATGTGAAGTTGAAGTCTTCGAAATAAATAATAATGGCATTATCCAATCATTCATGATAGGTCCTGCATTGTATGTCCAGACTGAACATAACTGCACAATCTTGCTTACCAAAAGGTCGCAACTAGCCCTGTGAAGTGATTGAAGTTTATTTTGAAGATATTTTAATATAAATATGAACCACTGTGACATAATTCATACTACATCTACAGAAAACAGAAGTTGTTTTACTTCTTAGAACTTAGCCTTCTTTTACTTCTTAGCCTTAGAACTCACACCACAAGGTTCAAGGACATTTACTACCCCTCAACCATCAGGCTCTTGAACAAAAGGGGGTAACTACACTCTGGTGTAGTTCTTTTTTTTAAATTTTTTAAAATTAAAATGTGGGCAGTGAATTTGAATGAATAGAGTTGAGAAAGAGACAAAGAGAAAGGAATCTTGTTTGAAATTTACTGGTACACTATAATTAAAGCTAAAATCAGCCATTTGATTGCAGGGTTAACAGCTATGTTACTGGATTTGCAACCATTGACCCAGGGGCACAAGTTCAAAACCTGTGAAAGCAATTGGGGAATTTAAGTTTGTCATAAATAAAACTGGATGATAATTGTTACTATTACAGTTGCTATTATTAAAACTCAAGTCATTCAATAATATTCAACAGTAAAAGAAACCTTCCATCCTTAGCTGCTTTGTGACTGCAGACCTACCAATAGTACTAACTCTTAACTGCTTCCGAAGTTCACAATAAATGCTACAGTTATCAGAGACATCCACAACTTTTGAAGAAATAACAAGAAAACCATGAATTTCTCAGCCCGAGGAACTCTATTGAATATTCCATTATAATTGCTAATTAACTTGGTTTCTCTCCTCATTGAAGCTACCTGATCTACAGAGTATTAGAGCATCAGCAGTAATTCTACTGCTAATTTTAAAAATAAAACTTATAGTCAGGATACATTTGCACAAACTTTGCCATATTTGTATATATGGATATTAATTGCTAATAAGAGTACATATTTTGTACATCATATAGAAACCAATATATCAAATGAATGAAAAGCAGCCTGGGGTTTGCTGCAGAGTACTGTTTTTCCTTTAGAATCAATAAAGTACTAATTTTTCCAACATAATATTATTGCACATCTCTGCAGTTTTTTTCTGTGCTGCTGAATCTTAGGATGTACCTATATGAGCAGGAAACATTACAATAAACAGAAAACACTCCAGTATTCCATATACGTATCTGCATATAGTCAACTGAAGTGACAATCCCAATGTATACCACGGATTAGCAGAAGTAAATTATAGGAAAGAAGACAGATCGTAGAAATAGAGAGCAGAAAACTAGAAACAGCTACATATCTATTTTATTAATGATTTCTTGCATTCTAGTTTCATACAGAAATTGATTGCCACTTACTACACTCTAAATCTGCCTGCCTTGGGCAACTAGTTCACCCTGTGTCACTGCATGATCTGTTCCTTAAGTTTATCAAATGTCAACTTAAGTATTCTGAAAAATTTGCTATTTTACTGGTTGTTAATGTATTTCTAAAATTTCCATATCTATTTACTTCCATGCCAAATTGAATTATGTTTATGTTTTAGTTTTTTTGGGAGTGGAATAGGGGAATGTAGCTGCAAGAAGCAACAAGCTTACAGAGCAATGACAACAGGCTTAAATTTTTGGAAATCAGAACTGCAAATAAACAGCAAATTGGGAAGACACAATCCATAAACATTTAGTACATAACTAACCATTTTTGAAGATTTAAGGGCTGGAGAATTTCTTTTCTTTAAATGAAACTTAAAAATTTGGTCTTCTGGGCATTATGCAGTTTCATGACCAGTGATTTGTAGTATGTTAATACAGAAAAATATTTAATTGAAGCTTATGGGGGGAAAATAAAGCTAAATGGAGTATATATTTACAAGTTTAAAGCATGATAAATCCCTTGTTTGTTCAGTGTGGAAATGTTAATTGAGAGCAACGTTAACTGATACATTTGATCAACTATTTGAGGTAATTTCTTGCAACCCTCAAAATATTTTTGCAGATACAGTACACTATTTTCTAACATGTATCTGCAAAAATACATTGCATTTCTAGTGTTGAATGCAAGATACAAATTGCCACATTTATTGACAGACAATAAATTTGGGGGCTGAGAGGAAAATTGGATCAGCCATGATGAAGTGACAGAGAAGACTCAATGGACCAAATGCCTAATCCTGCTCCTACATCTTATGGTCTTAAGGTCTAAATTTTCTTATTGAAAACAGGCTTTTGTAATCTATTTTAACATGCCTTCATTAGAATTTCACAAAGACTTAATGCAAGAGAGCATAGTGGTTATGTTACTGAATGAGTAACCCAAAGACCTGAACTAGTCATCCAGAGACTCAATCTTAAATCTCACCACAGCAGCAACATTATTTAAATTAATTTAAATAAATAATTCTGGAATATATAGTTAGTATAGTAATGGAGAGTATGAAACTACTGAAACATTGGAATAATCTACCCAGTTCTAATGAGTTTCAGAGATAAGAGCCATCCTTATCAGTTTTGTCTTGTGTGTAACTCTAAAGCAATATGGTCTTCTTCTACTAGTCCTTGAAATGTTCTGGAAAGCTACTGAATTATATTAGCACCGCAGTAAAACAAAGCTCTCATTACTAGCAACTATGCAACAGTCCAAAACTGGTATATCCATCCAACAGAAAGACCAGGATCTTAACATTGGGATCAAAATTTACATGGACAGAGAAATTATTTATCTCCATTTCTGCCCTGACTTCACACCTTCAACTGGTCGCCCAGTTCATACCGTGACCCGGTTAATCCGAAAGGAAACCAATCCTGACACTACATGCCAGACAATACGGGGTGACTGTCTGGTGTGACAAGCTATGAAAATGAACTGGTCATCAAGGGGAGGTAAGATCACATCTCCTCTAACTACTGCAGATGTATGAACGTAGTCAATCTTCTTCCAATTGGATTAATTCCAAAGAAAGCTAGCTATTCCCTGGTTCCAGGGCAGACAAGCTAAAGCACTGCCACACAATGTGCCAATGACTCTTTTGGTTAGGAGTATAATAATAATAATACATTAGCAATAGCATCTCAGTCTTAAAGATTTGGCACTACTGAATGGTCCTTACACAAGTTTCTTTGTTTGCTATGCCAGTGCAGTAGTGCATAGAAATATGCAGTTAAATCGGGGAAAGGAGAGAATTATGAAGAGTAGAAGGGAAAATGGCATGTGGTAGGCAGAATGTGTAAAAGGATAGTGTGGTGCGAAGGTTCAGGGTTGAGTCACAGGCTTGTCAGGACTTGCATCAGGGTATGATTCAGATATGATTCAGCCAGGTGCAAATCCCTGTTTAGCACCTTGCCCAAAATTCCTTCCCTCCACTACTTCAATGTACAATACCGACAAGGTACACACCATTGACTCACTGAAGTTCTGACAGTGACTCTCATACCCGCATCCTCTATCACCGGAAAATTCTCCTTCTAAGTACACATTATCCGATTGGAATTATCTTTCTTCCTTCATTGCCATTAGGTCAAAGTCCTGGAATACCCTACCGCAGCCCTCTATGTGTACCCTCACAATGTTCAGTAAATAAAGGAGGTAGCTCATCATAAACTCTTCCAGAGCAATTATTGGGGATGGACAATTAATATTGACATTTCAAACGATGCACACGTCTCAAGAATAAATAGAATGACTTTGTCAAGGGACGGGGATGGAGGAGAAAAGAACAAAATCTTTGGGTTATGCCTTTCATATATCCTGTGCTTTTTGGATCAGTTTCAAATTCTTTCTAGTTATGAAAGTAATGAGTGTTACTTATTAAGCAGAGAAGGAATGACTTTCAAAAAAATGCTTCGTCCACCATCACTCTCAGGATAGCAAGTCTATCGCTCAATATGACAGGAAATCCACATCTGTGACCCGAGAACAATGGTTTTCATTCAAATCCACAAGCCTGCTGCTTTCTCTAGTCGTCCCCTGCAATTAATCCCAAGAATACATTTGATTAAATCTTTTCAACCAAATCCTTTGCTTTGCTTTTGTTAGTTCATTTCTTGTCAACATCCATTAAAGTATGCCTTTAATTCTCCTACAATCTAAAAAACACCGATCCTGCCGTCTTCAACTTTAATCAACTGTACACCAGCATTTTTCATTTCATAATAATGTGCTGTTTGGAATTCAAAAGGCAGGCTCCACATCAATCATTCCTTGTGAATTTTTCCACTGCAATAAATATGCAAATGAGAAGCTAGTCACTCGTATTTCAGGCCAACTTGCTAGTGTTTTAAAAAGACACAAATTTATTAATTGCCAGTGGCCAGAGGAATCCTATTACTGTGGGCATTGATTACAAAGCTGCCTGAGTGATTATTGTGCAACTTGCAGACTATCCAGGCATGAGGAAAAATTATTAAACCAGTCGAAGATTATCAACACGGAATGACAATAAGCTTCAACATTAAGGTTCTGCAAAGTTCCTTAACAAAGAATAACATATGAACTGCTCTGCTGCTGAATTAGCATTATTCCATAATCTTAAAGCCCACTAGTGCTACTTTTCAGTTTATCCTGTAATACCCTACAGAATTATAATTTTGACAGAAAGAAGCTCTGATGAATTTAGACTGTTCAATCTGACTGACAGAAGAGTTGAAAGTATTAATTCAGCCCAACCTTACACGTGTTTAAAACCTTATCAAACTTAATTTGAATGCCAATATATAGTCAGCAAAAATCCTTTATTAGCAGGTAATCAACCATTTAAATGAGCTGTTATATGCAGTAAAGCTTATAAATACAGATACTGCACATTATATATGCACAAAATATAGGCTTAGATTTATATTTATGCAATATATTTTGAAACTTGATCTTAAAAGATTAAAGACAATTAGTTTCAAAACTAATGCATGTACGTTGATGAAAATATTCAGAAAAATTTGTATTAACTTTTAATTTATTACATGTTCATTTCCTTAATACTCTTCTGTATTATTTCCAATAGCAGTCCATAAAACAAGAGGGGTCTGGAACGTCATTTACATCTTCAACATCATGCAAGGCAAACACCATAAAGAGTCAGAATGCATTTACATTCCTCTTCTATTTGGTCCTTGTCGAGCCTTCATTATATACAGTATGTCTACACTTTTTTTTTCATACACAAGAGCATATGAACATAAAGTAGAAAAGAGTAATTATGCATCTTGGTACCTGTTTTGCCATTCAATGGTCTTTTACTTCAGCATAACTTTCCTATATTAACCACAGCAACACAGAAAATGCTGGAGGAACTCAGCAGGTCAGACAGCATCTATGGAAAAAAAAATAAACTGTTGACATTTCAGGCAGAGACCCTGCTTGAGGACTGAGGAGGAAGGAGGGAGATACCACAAATGATTCTGGCGTCCTCCCATTTCTTTCTTAGTGCTGAAGAAGGGTCCCAGGCCAAAATGTCAACTCTTTATTCTTTTCCACAGATGCTGCCTGACCTGCTGAGTTCCTCAAGCATTGAGTATGTGGTGATTTGGATTTCCAGCATCTGCACACTATTCTCATGTTTGTTTATTAACCACATATCCTTAGTACCCGAAAATCCATTACTGCTTTGAATACACGCACCATGCAACCTTTCATAACACACTTGGATAGAGAATTATGACAATTCAACACACTCTAAGAAAAGGTTCCGGATTATTAACCCTTTATTTTGAGACCACAATCCCTGCCTTCAGATACTTCAAGCCAGAGGAATCAACATTCCTGTATTATTCTTCTACACTTAATGTTTTAATCCAGATTTCTTAATCACACCCTCAAATGAGAAACTACACTCTGCATCAACCTGATTAATTTCATTGCACTCCCTCTACCTCAGGGATAGCCAAACCTCTATATATAGTTCCACATGCAGTCTCCACAGCGCACTACATACTCAATGGCCACTTTATTTGATATGCCTGTGCATTAATGCATATATTTTATCAGCCAATCATGTGGTAGCAATTCAATGCTTCAATGCATGAGAACATGATCAACAGGTTCAGTTGTTGTTGAGACAAACATCAGAATGGGGAACAAACAGATTCAAGTACACTTTCACCATGGAATGATGAAACCACCCCGTATGGCACCCAGCAATCCATGGTCAAAGTCACTTCCATCACATTTCTTTCCCATTCTGCTATTTGGTCAGAATAACAAATAAACTTCAATCAAAATCAGCATACTTTAATGCACTGAGTTGCTGGAACATGATTGGTTGATTAGATATTTGCATTATTACATGTACAGGTGTAACTAATAAAGTGGCCACTGAGTGTAGATTGAGAATTGGTTGAAAGAGTAGGAATAAATAGATCCTTTTTAAGTTTGCAGGTCATCTAGTTGTGTATTTTTCATGGCTTTTTCTTGTTTTTTTCCCCTTGTGACAAAGGAGATCATTCAGCCATTCAGGTCTAAACTGACTCACACAATAATCTCATCAATCCCATTCCTCATATACATCCTTATGACCTATTGTTCCTTCCACTGACTCCCCTCTGATTCAAAGTTCAAAGTACATTATCAAAGTATGTATACATTTTACAATCTTGAGATTTTCCTCCTTACAGGTAGCCACAAAACAAACACAAAAAAAAATTCAAAAACAGCAAACACCCTATGTGCTGAGAGAAAATAAATTGTGCAAACAATCAAAGTAAACAAATGGAATGGAAGTGAGTCCACATACACAACACATGGGCAACCTGAGCAGGCCACAGCCTCAGCACTGCACAGAACTGAGTAGACATCACAGAGCAGCGAACAGATTCAATTATCATTCACCTGTACTAGGAATATTTAATAGCAATCCACCTACCAACCAGCTGTGAGGTAGCAGCTCAGCCTTATATGCATCACTATACCACCCTTGGAATACTGCAGGAATTGGTACTTTAGCTCCAATATTCATAATTTACAGCAATGTTATTGTCGAGGAGACCAAATGCCATACTTCTACCTTTGCTTTTATATAAAACTAGGAATAATTGTGAGAAACAACAAACATGGCTAGAAGCTTTAAGGGGATACAGAAAGCTGAATGAGCAAGTACAATAAGTTGTGGAAAGTTGCAAAGTTATCAACCATGGTACAGAAAACAGAAAACTTTCAGATGGCCTTTGACAAGGTGCTGCTTACCAAGTTAAGAGCCCATGGTATTATAGGGAAGTTACTAATGTGGTTAGAGCATTAGCTGATTGGTAGGAGGCAGCGAGTGGGAATAAAAGGATCCTTTTCTGGTTGGCTGTCAGTGACTAGCAGTGTTCCATAGGGGTTGGTGTTGGGACCACTTCTTTTTATGCTGTATATAAATGATTTACCGTAGATGATGGAATAGATAGCTTTGTTGCCAAGTTTGCAGATGATACGAAGATTGGTGGAGGGGCAGGTAGTGTTTAGGAACAGGTAGGATGCAGAAGGACTTAAGACAGATTAGGAGAATAGGCAAGAAAGTGGCAAATGAAATACAATGTTGGAAAATGTATAGTCATGCACTTTAGTAGTAGAAATAAATGTGCGGACTATTTCCTAAACGGAAAAATCCAGGAATCTGAGATGTAGAGGGACTTGGGAGTCCTTGTGCACAACACCCTGAAGGTTAACTTGCAGATTGAGTCAGTGGTGAGGAAGGCAAATGTCATGTTAGCATTCATTTCAAGAGGTCTAGAATACAAGAGCAGGGATGTGATGCTGAGGCTTTATAAGGCACTGGTGAGGCCTCACCTTGAGTATTGGGAACAGTTTTGGGCCCCTCATCTTAGAAAAGATGTGCAGGCATTGGAAAGGGTCCACAGGAGGTTCACAAGGATGATTCCAGGAATGAAAGAGTTATCATATGTGGAACGTTTGATGGCTCTGGGTCTGTACTCACTGGAATTCAGAAGGATGAGTGATTATCTCATTGAAACCTTTCAAATGTTGAAAGGCCTAGACAAAGTAGATGTGGAAAGGACGTTTCCCATGGTGGGAGAGTATAGGACAAGACAGCACCGCCTCAGGATAGAGGGGTTCATTTTCAAAACAGGGATGCAGAGAAATTTCTTTAGGCAAAGGGTAGTGAATTTGTGGAATTTTTTGTCACATGCAGCTGTGGAGGCCAGGTCATTGGGTATATTTAAGGCTGAGATTAATAGGTTCTTGATTCAACATAGCATCAAAGATTACGGGGAGAAGGCTGGGAACTGGGGTTGAGGAGGAGATAGAAAATAGGATCAGCCATGATTGAATGGTGGAGCAGACTCGATGGGCCAGATGGCCTAATTCTGCTCCTATATCTTATGGTTTTATGGTCTAAAAACCTTTGTCCCCCAAAACAGAGAGATATTGAGTAATGTCGATGCTCAAAGGGACATGGGTATTCTTGCACACAAGTGAATGATAATCAACTTGAGAGTGTAACAAGCATCTAAAAAACTAACAAATGGTATGTTGGCCTTTATTACGAAGCAATACATGAACAGGAACAAAGAACTCATCACAATTATAGCGGGTTTAAGAAAGAAGGCATAAAATTTTGGTCTCCTTATCCAAAAGCAAAGATGCTTATCATAGGAATGCAATGAAGATTCACTAGACAGTTTCTAGTGGAGTGAGTTTGCTGTTTAACAAACAAGTTGTTTATACATGCAACACACAAAATGTTGGTGGAACGCAGCAGGCCAGGCCGCATCTATAGGGAGAAGCACTGTCGACATTTCGGGCCGAGACCCTTCGTCAGGACTAACTGAAAGGAAAGATAGTAAGAGATTTGAAAGTAGGAGGGGGAGGGGAAATGCAAAATGATAGGAGAAGACCGGAGGGGGTGGGGTGAAGTTGAGAGCCAAACAAGTGATTGGCAGAAGGGATACAGAGCTAGAGAAGGGAAAGGATCATGGGACGGGAGGCCTAGGGAGAAAGAAAGGGGGAGGGGAGCACCAGAGGGAGATGGAGAACAGGCGGAGTGATGGGCAGACAGAGGAAAAAAAAACTAAACATATCAGGGATGGGGTAAGAAAGGGAGGGTTATTAACAGAAGTTAGAGAAGTCAATGTTCATGCCATCAGGTTGGAGGCTACCCAGCCGGTATATAAGGTGTTGTTCCTCCAACCTGAGTGTGGCTTCATCTTGACAGTAGGGGAGGCCAAGGATAGACATATCAGAATGGGAATGGGACATGGAATTAAAATGTGTGGCCACTGGGAGATCCTGCTTTCTCTGGCAGACAGAGCGTAGGTGTTCAGCGAAACAGTCTCCCAATCTGCGTGGGGTCTCACCAATATATAAAAGGCCACACCGGGAACACTGGATGCAGTATACCACACCAGCCGACTCACAGTTGAAGTGTCGTCTCACCTGGAAGGACTGTCTGGGGCCCTGAATGGTGGTGAGGGAGGAAGACAGTAGAGGAGGCCATGGATAGACATATCAGAATGGGAATGGGACATCTCAGCCTGAAACGTCGACAGCGCTTCTCCCAATATTCCAATAGATGTTGCCTGGCCTGCTGCGTTCCACCAGCATTTTGTGTGTGTTGCTTGAATTTCCAGCATCTGCAGATTTCCTCGTGTTTATACATGTATTCCTTTGAGTTTAGAAGAATGAGTGAATATTTTATCAAAACTCCCAAAGTTCTTGCAACGCTCAACAGACTAGAGTAGGAGAGAACCTATGGAAAAGAGTAAACAGCTGATGTTTCAAGCTGAGACCCTTCATCAGGAATGGCCATACCCGAATTCCTCCAGCATTTTGCATGTTGCTTGAAGTTCCAGCATTTGCAGATTTTCTCTTGTTTTTGAGGAGGAGAGTGTGTTTCTTCTGACTGGAGTCTAGAACCAGGGGCTGCAGCCTCAGAATAATGGTTAGCCCAGTTAAGCACTGAGATGAAAATAACTTTGTCAATGTAGATGATGGTGAAGCTGGTGGCATTCTCTAATCCAGAGGGCTATTGTGGGCCTGTCACTGGTTTGATTCAAAACAAAATCATAAGCTTCTTGATGTTAAAGTTATCAAGGCTCATGGCAATAGTGCAGAAAAATGTTAAGGTAGATCACTCATCATGTTGATGAATGGTGGATAATCTCAGAGGGCCAAATGGTCAACTCCTGCTCCTTTCCACTTATGTCTAATGTAAATGGTTCACAATTTTGTCACAAAAGGGCTGGACATTATAAAATGTAGAAACATCCAAGCTGAAGGAATTCAATGAAAGGGAATCTGGTGTGGTCTGTTACGGAAACACCAAGGTTTTGAATGGAAAATCCTACAGAAGGTAGTGGATTCGGCCCAGTACTTCATGGTAAGACCCTCCCAACCACTGAGCATATCTACATAAAATGCTGTCGTAGGAAAGCAGAATCCATCATCACTCCTGTTTACCCTGTATACGTCGGACTTTAGATACAACACTGAGTTATGCCAGCTGCAGAAATTCTCTGCTGACTCAGCAATAGTTGGGTGTATAAAGAGAGATGCAAGCTGAATCATCTGCAGCTCAACTTCAGCAAGACAAAGGAGATGGTAATGAACTTTAGGAAGACAATGCCTGCACTGCTCCATGTTACTGTTGATGGTGAGGACCTACAGTACAAGTTCCTGGGGGTGCACCTGGTTGACAGAGCACCAACACAGAGGCTGTGTACAAGGGTCAGAGTCGCCTCTACTTCCCAAGGAGACTGAGGTCCTTTGAATTATGCAGGCCTCTCCTTCACATGATGTACCAGTCTGTTGTCATCAGTACAATCTTCTATGCAGTGGTGTGCTGGGGCAATGGCATCAACATGGGTGATACCAACAGGATCAAGAAAGGCTGGCTCTGTTATAGGACTTAAACTGGACACACTGGAGGCGGTGGTAGAACAAAGGACCCTATGGAAAATCCCGGTAATTCTGGATAATGTTTCTCACCCTCTGCATGCCACCTTGGTTGAACAAAGGAGCACTTTTAGTAAAAGACTAAGACAACTGTGCTGCTCCAAAGAGCGCTATACGACAACATTCAGCCATTAGGCTCTATAATGAACCAACCTATAGCAGGGAAGTGATGACCCCCACCCCCCACCTCCAGTTAGACTGTTTGAGGTAACTTACTTTTTATTCTTTCTTACCTCCCTTCTAATATTTGTGTATCTGTGCACTTGTAATGCTGTTGTAACACTGGCATTTCCTCTGGGATCAATAAAGTATCTATAGTAAAAGTAAAGATCCTCACCACCAAGGACATACTCTGTTCTCGCTGCTGCCACCCGATAGAAGGTACAAGAGCCTCCGGACTCGCATCAGTAGATTCAAGAATAGTTACTACCCCTCAACTATCAGATTCTTAAATAAAAGGGGATAACTACACTCACTTGCCCCATCACTGAAATGTTCACACAACCAATAACCTCACTTTAGGAACTATTTATCTCATTATCTCAAGTTCTTGCAATTTATTGTTATTTATTTATATTTGCATTCGTACTGTTTGTTTTCTTCTGCACTCTGGGTGATCTTTCACTTATCCTGTTATAGTTAATATTTTGTAGATTTACTGAGTATGCACACAGGAAAATGAATTTCGAGGTTGCAAATGGTGATATATGTACTTTGATAATAGAACTTACTTTGAACTTTGGGATCATCAAGGAAACATGTTAGCAAGATGAACATGTGAAATAGTAGATAAAAAAACGGAGGACATGGAGGGAGAAATGGGTCAAATTGGGTAAATTAACAGAAAATACAGTCAGAACACAATCTATCAACCACAGCTCAGCTTGAGCAAGGAAAAGAAACAAAACAACATAAACAAAACTTCACTTCACATGTTTGGAATCAAATGCATAAGTAAAACTCCAATAAAACCAAATAAAATTGTGACCGGATTACCTACTTGGATTAGGTTGGATAAAAGTTGAATATTGGGTAGGTTATTGGATAAAAACATGCTACATTTCAAAGTAAAACTTATAAACCTGCCTGAACAAGAAAGTGGACAGAATCTCAATTTAACAGGTAATCCAATAAGGCTGCTCCAGTGCTGTGTTTCAGAAGTTTTACATTATCAGTGCACTCATATCACAGAGGACTGCTTTCACCACTGAGCCATGCTAATATGTAGATTTGGAATGTAAATTGTCAAAGTTTGAGTATTACCTTCTTACAGCTACATTAACATAAAATATTTTGCACTTTGGTGCATGTACTCCAAGGAGGCAGATTTTGGGGTACAGTGGTGAATGTGGCAAAATTCAATACAATTTGTCATCCAAGGAGGGGTAAACGGGAAGAAAATTAAGGCAAAGCAGTCACTTTGTAAAGGCAGCCGGTAGATTATTCCTACAATGTGAACTATTACATGTACAGCAGGTCCTATTGCCTTACACTGTAGTAAATGTAATATCTTACATTCTTTGAAGTGAAAGGTTAGATTTACAAGGAAATTTAACATCTCTTTTTAATTAGAATTGTTGAAAATCTTATCCATTTATAATTGATAAAACAAAGAATACACGCACCATACATAAATAATGACCCTAACTTTATCCAGTGGCACAACCTAATTAATTATTGTAGATACGAAGCAGATCCATTGGGTGACAAATGAACAGAAGGTTCGAAAGAAGCAACCTCTGCAAGATTCTTTTATTTGAAAATAACCTCACAACCAGTGTGCCAATAAAACTTTACACGAGGAAACACATAGCTGCTTACCTGAACCATCAATTTTAAAATCAATTCCTCTTCCCCCTTCATTATATCCCCATTTTAGAGCTGGCACATTGTTATCTTTTAACTAAAAGGGATTGGAAAAGCAACTTAAGCCACATCAGGCAGTCAATTCACTTCATTTCTCTTCAAGCAAGTTGAATTTTATATAATATTCCTTTCCCTACTCAATGACAGTGACTTGTGCTAGATTACAGATCCATAGCAGATCTACACTCAGTGGCCACTTTATCAAATACCTCCTATACCTAATAAAATGGTGACTGAATGTACATTCATGGTCTTCTGTTGCTGTAAGCCCATCCATTGACGTGTTGAGCGTCCAAAGATGCTGTAACGCATGATGATTTGAGTTACTGTCGCCTTGCTGTCAGCTTAAGACTAATCCGCGTGAAAATCCCAAGACATTCAGGAAACATCCCACTGGATATATTTTTTTGTATTTCACACCATTCTCTGTAAATCCTCGAGACTGTTGTGCTTGGAAATCCCAGTCACTTCGGTGATACTCAAACCACCCCGTCTGGCAGCAACAGTCATTCTACAGTGAAAGTCACTTAAATCACATTTCCTCCCCATTCTAGTGTTTGGTCTGAACAACAAATGACAACTTGATCGTGCCTCCATGCTTTTATACATTGAATTGCTGCCACATGATTGGTTGATTAGATATTAAGTTGCAAACAGTTGTAAAATTAGACAGCTCCATCATGGGCACTAACCTCCGTAGTATTCAAGACATCTTCAAGGAGCAGTGTCTCAGGAAGGCGATGCCCTACCACCACCCAGGAATTGCCCTCTTCTCATTGTTACCGTCAAGAAGGAGGTACAGAAGCCTGAAGGCACACACTCAGTGATTCAGGAACAGCTTCTTCCCCTCCGCCATCCCCTCTCAGTGGCCACTAAGAGTATGTTGTAGGTCTGTGGCCATGTCACATTGTCAATTTAGACACTGCAATCTGTCAAGACCTTGAGCTTTGGGAAGCACAATTTCAAAGACTATTACATATTACATACATAAGCACAGTCTGCACCCAGGAACTGTTCAATGTCTACTTTTCAAGCACTGGACAACATTATTGCAAGGGGTAAAACTAAACCAAAATGTCCCAACCTAGTTGTTCAAGAGAAAATAGTAAAATGATGCTAAAAGTGATACCACATCAGTTCAAAGTAAACATGATATAATCCAGTAGCAGCCACTAGTATTTTTGTAGTGTTTTATACAAAATATCTTTCAGTTAAATTTCTTACTTTGGGAATGTTTCTCTGTGCCTCTATCTTCTTTATCGGCTTTCTACTTTGCTTGTCACACTAATTCTACAATTCATTAATTTCCTCCAACGTAATTGGCAACTGTTATACACTCAGGGATTCCTTTATTAGGTACCTTCTATGCCGAATAAAGTGGCCACTGAATGCATCTTCCTGGGCTTCTACTGCTGTAGCCCATCTACTTCAAGGTTTGACGTGTTGTGCATTCAGAGTTGCTCTTTCACACACCCACTACTGTAACACGTGGTTATTTGAGTTACTGTCACCTTCCTGATGGCTTGAACAACTGGTGTGCATACAAATCCAAGGAGATCAGCAACTTCTGAGATACTCAAACCACCCCATCTGGTACCAACAATCATTCTATGGTCAGTCACTTAGATCATATTTCTTCCCCATTCTGATGTTTAGTCTAGATAATAACTGAAACCCTTGACCGTGTCTGCATGCTTTTATGAGTTGCAGCCACATGATTTACCTAGATTTGCATAAACATGCAGGTGTACAGGTATACCTAATAAAGTGGTCACTGTGTTTATGTCCAGATTTTGGGAGCAGAACTGTTATGCCATTGCATTTATATTTTATGATATGGGTAAAAGATTACCTCATGAAATTCCTACTCATAGCATTGCATTTTATTATTACTATTATACTTTATAACAAATTTGGAAATGGTAGTACTCTCATTAATCGAACTTTATATCACATGAATTTACACTATCCTGGTTGAATCACATTTGCTTTTGTTCAGTCCATCAGAGGAGCCTGTCCAAATGCTTTTTGGTGCATCAAACAGTGATTGCAATCACTTGCTACATCAAATGGCATCCACAGAGTTTAATATGCTGAATAGAGACTAGTATAAAAATTGCAGGGGCCCTGGCAGAAATATTTAAAATGTCCTTAGCTACAGGTGTGGTGCCGGAGGATTAGAGGGTAGCTCATGTTGTTCCGTTGTTTACAAATGCTCCAAAAGTAAACCAGGGAATTACAGACTGGTGAGCCTGACATCAGTAGTAGGTAAATTATTGGAAGGTGTTCTGAGAGATCAGATATACAAGTATTTGGACAGCCAAAGGCTGATTAAGGATAGTCAGCATGGCTTTGTGCATGATAGATCGTGTTTAACGAATCTTGTAGAATTTTTCGGAGGAGGTTACCAAGAAAGTAGATGAAGGCTGTGGATGTTGTCTACATGGACATTAGTAAGGCCTTTGACAAGGTCCCACATGGGAGGTTAGTTCAGAAGGTTCAGCCACTAGGTATCCATGGAGAGGTTGTATACTGGATTCAAAATTGGCTGTGTGGGAGAAGACAGAGAGTGGTAGTGGATGATTGCTTCTCAGACTGGAGGCCTGTGATTAGTGGTGTGCCTCAGGGATCTGTGCTGGGACCATTGTTATTTGTTGTCTATATCAATGATCTAGATGATAATGTGGTAAATTGAATCAGCAAGTTTGCTGACGACACTAAGATTGGAAGCGTTGAAGACAGCGAGGAAGGCTTTCAAAGCTTGCAGAGGGATCTGGACCAACTGGAAAAATGGGCCAGAAAATGGCGGATGGAATTTAATGCAGACAAGTGTGAGGTGTTGCATTTTGGAAGGACAGATCAAGGTAGGACATACACAGTAAATGGTAGACCACTGAGGAGTGCGGAGGAACAAAGAGATCCAGGAGTTCAGATACATAATTCCCTGAAAGTGGCATCACAGGTAGACAGGGTTGTAAAGGCGGCTTTTGGCATCCTGGCATTCATAAATCAAAGTATTGAGTATAGGAGTTGGGATGTTATGGTTAGGTTGTATAAGACATTGGTGAGGCCAAATTTGCAGTATTGTGTGCAGTTCTGGTCACCTAACTACAGGAAGAATATCAGTAAGATTGAAAAGAGTGCAGAGAAGAGTTACTAGGATGTTGCCGGGTCTTCAAGAGTTGAGTTACAGGGAAAGATTGAACAGGTTAGGACTTTATTCCTTGGAGCGTAGAAGAATGAGGAGGGATTTGATAGAAGTCTACAGAATTATGAGGGGTATAGACAGAGTAAATGCAAGTAGGCTCTTTCCACTTAAGATTAGGAGAGATAAATATGAGAGGTCATGGCCTTAGGGTGAAAGGGGAAAGGTTTAGGGGGAACATCAGGGGGAACTTCTTCACTCAAGAGAATGGTGGGAGTTTGGAACGAGCTGCCATCTGACATGGTAAATGCAGGCTCACTTAAGTTTTAAGAATAAATTGGATAGATACGTGGATGGGCGAGGTCTGGAGGGTTATGGACTGGGTGCAGGTCAATGGGGCTAGCGGAATAATGTTTCAGCACAGACTAGAAGGGCCAAATGGCCTGTTTTCTGTGCAGTGGCATTCTATGGTTCTAAAAAAACCTTGAGAATCACATGGATCAGAACTTGCAAGAAAATGAAGATAGTTCAACACTGAACTGCTGGCATTTCTCTACACAAGTGCAATAAAGTCCATCATTCAGAATCCCAAATTGCTATCTGCTGTTGGGTAGGGATTTCAGATGCTCAACTTCAGCAGTGAGCCAACAGACTGCAATTTTCTAGTACTTATGCCAAGACCCCTGCACACCAAACCTTTGTCAGATTACGCTAAGTGCAAGAACTACTAGCCCATTCATTTCAACCTGGAGGTAAAGCTCAGAAAAACTGTTGAAAAATAAACAGTTTTATTCAATTGAGTTTATTTAACTGTGTTTTTATTTTTGTTAGTGTATAAGCGTCATATTTATTTTTTGAATAACTATTGATTTAGTTTGTAAACTTGAATGCTTTTGAAAGTCAGGAGATCGAGGTCCTAATGGAGGGTCTAGGTCCAAGATGTCGAATCTTTATCACCTTCCATAGTTGGTGCCTGGCTTGCTGAGTTTCTCCAGCATTTTGTGTGAGTTACTAGGGGATCAAAATGTCAGCAACGTAATGTTCCTATCTCATTGGATAGCTTGACAACGTCAGAATGTTATGTTCCATCTATTTGTAAGATAGCTTTTGTCCTCCTGAAATTCAACCTCCAAATCTTATCTCAAAAGAGATCTGATAGATCCAGCAAATGCAGCTGATTTTCTCTGATCACTAAACTGGACCTTATTCTTCCAATTGACATTTTATCCCTCATTTTCCCCCCATGATTGAGTGAAGTCTGAGAGGCTAGTTACTTATAAGAATCTAGAAGAGGGTTACAACACATTTTCTGTGTATGTTAACACAAGGTATTTTTGCCTTCAAATCGTTTTCACACTCTGAATTATTGATACTATTTCATTATGACTTTCAAAATAAAGTAGTAATTACCCAGTGTAAAACACTTAGTATTGTGGTGTTTCCTTTAATATTAGATGTGTAATTGTAACGTTAAGTAAAAACTATTAAAGTACATAAAGCAGAATCTGCAGTATTCCTGGCCCCAGGTGGAAACATGAAAACATGAATCATTTTAAACCCCTCTGTGGACAATATTTTTAAAATCAAAAGTCTACATTTAAGAATTAAGACTTGCCATGAAATGTTTTGCACACAGCCAACTGAAATATTTTACCCTAGCTCATTGCATTTCAAAACCTCCTAATCAAATTTATTTGTAAAATTTTATCTACACATATAGCAAAAATTACACAACATTGGTTCTTTTACAATATAGAAAACTCACATCAATTCATGCATATAGAAGTGAGCAAGTGATTGATGAAGTCCTTTCTCATAAGAAAAGATGGAACACGCTACTACTAGTGCAGCACCTGCTCTACATGAGACAGCTACAATTCAAAATATTAATTCAAATCTCAAATTACGCAAGTATTCACTTCTGCTTGGATATTTATTGCCTGCTGCTTTGGAACAGGACTGGAAGATGTTAGATTTTTGCTTATAAATCAAATTTGTAATCACTAAAACTAGAGGAATGAGTGGAGCAATCACTACATTTCAATAGAGTGTGTAACGTACAATTTAATTTCCACAGATCTGAAATATCACCAAAAAAAGGATAGAAATGGCATCCAAAATAAGACAAAGATATAACTTAAATACAACGTACACAAATGACATATACCCCTGCTGCAAACTAATTTCTCACTATAAACAATAAAAAATGAATTTAAGTGTATATCTCCAGTCTTTTTTAGAAGCAGCTTTTCATTAGCAGAATGTCTTTGGATGTCGAATGGAGGTGACACAGTACAAAGGTTCAAAGAATAAGAATTGAACCTGCTGCCGAAATAAAGACCCATAAGAAAATGAAGTGACAAGATCATGAGACTCCTTCAAAGACAGGAAAGAAACAAACTGCAAAAGTAACAAAATATTTAGATTACAGAAAGTGAAAAACTTAGGGAGCTCCCAAATCAAAAATGTAATAATGTTGATCTGCACACAACCTCCAAATTAAAGGCAGATTATGCAACATGCTTAAAATACCAAAGCAGCTGCAATCTGAGCACGATGCTAGAAAACTAATCCAGGATATAATCAAAACTGTTGCATTGAGTGTTTTTTCTTTTCAATTAGCCACTAATTTTTTTTCTATTTTAATACAGAGGGTGATCTCAAATTAGCCGCTTTTTTTTTTATCATTTTCTGGATTGTCATCTACAACTTCATTTTGAAGAAAATACTCTCTCAAACTTTATTCCTCTTTAACGCCCTAAATTAACTATATTAGATTAGAGCTTTAAAGAGAAATAGTTTCACTTGTAACGAAAATCTCCACAAATTGTAACCATAAATAACTTCAAAGAAAATGTTGTTTATAAAGTGCACTGGAATGTGTGTGAAAAATGCAGAAGATGCAAAAGAAATTCAAGTTCAAATTTCATACTGCAGCTTGATCAAACAGATCTTTTACACTCTGTACTGGTGATGTCTACGTCTGGGCGGGTCAGGAGAACTAAGATTATACTCAAAAATCCATATACATATTTCCCAAGAAGGGTGACTCGAGAACCATCAGACACTGCTATTTTTTTAATCAATGGGCTATCATGGGAAACCAAAAAAAAGATTAATTTTCATATTTTAACTAGGTAATCCTCTTAGAACTGCTCTAAACAGATGTACCTTCAGGTTTTAAAATCTTTCCTGCAGCATCATCAAATACCATAATTATGTTTATAAAGTTTGCTGAAGGAGCATTAACCTATTAGTTGACTCTGTATAAATGCAGACCTGATCTAAGCACAATTCTGATCCAATCATAGGATTCCAATGTTCCAACTCAACATCCATTCACCAATATAACGAAATCCTGATCTAAGCATACAACATTCCCTAAACTATTTAAATTTTCATTGCTCAGCACACCAAATGCTGTCAAGTCCAGCAGCTGTCAGTTCTTTTTTTTGCATAGTATTATGAATACCAAAGTACTTTAATTTTGATTCAACTAGAGTGCAGGCTAGGATGAATACAGTGCATTTCATTGTCAATCACAAAAATCTCCACCTAAATCTAATTATTTTGTATTTCTTGTTATTGATCTTATTGAAACATACAAATATTCTAAAGGGTTTCAAAACTTGACTTATAGTTGATAATCCCCCTGGTCAAGCCATCCAGATACAGAGATCATAGTCTCAAACTAAGGGGTCATTTATCTGCAAGAGAGGAGAAGCTGAGGCAGCTCGGTTTATTTAGGACAAATACTGATAATTTTATAGATACTGTGAAAACAAGGTGGCACTGAGGTAGAGATTCAGCTATGATCCAATGAATGCTGGAGAAAGCTCACAGGAATGAGCAGCCAGTTCCTTGGCCTAATTTTTTAAAAATACTTATGTTTATATAGTCTTTTATTTTACTGAATTCAAAACATACGGTAGTTAAATCCCTGGATTGGTAAGCAATCTATACTATGAATTTATAACTTTGATACAAAATCCCTTTATTTAAAATTAGAAAGTATCAGGTGAATATAATCTCAGATTAGCATCAACTCTTCACAACATTTACTAAAAAATGTTAAACTGTAAATCAAGAATCAACATCATTTAAAATAATTTCCAGTAAACAAGTGTAAAGGAGAATGAAATAATTGTTACTCCAGATCCAATGCAGCATATATAAGAATATACCAAGATAAAGAACTCAATATAGCTTATACATATAGATTGCCTATATGAACATAAAGTGATTCCAGATACAGGAGTGTCTGTAAATAAGGTGACTCTGGCAGGAAATCATAAAGTAGTGGTAGTGGGGGTACAGTGGGTGATAATGTGGTGATTTCTACAGATTGATTTTAGGGTTTAAATGAAGAAAGCCTGCATGTCCTAATTTCAACACACACCAAATGCTGGAGAAACTCAGCAGGTCAGGCAACATCTATGGAAAAGAGTAAATAGTTAACATTTCAGGCCAAGACCCTTCATCAGGACTGGAAAGAAAGAGCAGGTCAGTGTAAGAAGGTGGGGGGAGGGGAGGAAGAAGTACAAGATCGTAGGTGATAGGCGAAACTGGGAGAGGTGGAGGGGATAAAGAGATGGTAAATTGATTGGTGAAAGAGATAAAGGGCTGGAGAAGGAGCTCCAAAGGGACATGATGGTCAGGTAAGCAGATATGGTGAGAGGGGGAAAACAGGAATGGGAATGAAGGGGTGGTGGGGGGGGGGGGGGGGCAATTACCAGAAGTTTGAGAAATTGATGTTCAGGCCATCAGATTGGAGCCTACCCAAATGGAATATAGTGTTGCTCCTCCAACCGGAGCGTGGCCTCATCATATCAGTAGAGGCAGCCATGGACTGACACGTCTGAATGATTCAAAGATTCAAAAACTTTATTGTCATTCTAACCATACATCAGCTCTGCAGGGCAGAATGAGACAACGTTTCCCAGGGGCAAGTGCAATCATAACATAACAAATGCAACACTAAATAATAAACACAACAGCTACATGTCGGTTAAAATCAAGTTATAAGTGTCCAGTGCAAGTTAAAAGTGTCCAAAACAGAGTCAGGTAGAGCAGCTATTTCGCAGTCTGACTGCCTGTGGGAGGAAGCTGTTTAGTAGCCTTGTGGTGTTTGTTTTGATGCTCCTGTAACGTTTGCCTGATGGCAGAAGAACAAACTGTTTATGGAGAGGGTGTGAGGGGTCTTTAATGATGTACCGTGTCTTCTGGAGGCATCGATTCTGAAAGAGGTCTTGGACAGAAGGTAGGGAGACCCCAATAACCTTCTCTGCTCCCCTAACCACCCTCTGCAAGGCTTTTTTGTCAGCAACACTGCAGCTGGAGTACCAGGTTGTGATGCAAAAGGTCAGCACACTCTCAACCACGCCTTTGTAGAATGTCGTTAAGGTGTTAATGGCGGGTGATGCTTGTTTAAGTTTCCTCAGAAAGTGCAATCTCTGCTGGGCCCGTTTCACAATCCCAGTGGTGTTCCCGGACCAGGTGAGATTGTCCGAGATCTGCACTCCAAGGAACTTGATGTTTTCCACTCTTTCCACTGTGGAGCCACTGATGCTGATGGGGGTCTGCTCAGGCTGAGAAGGCTGGGAAGTAGAATTGAAATGGGTGGCTACCGGGAGAACACGTTTCTTCTGGCGGACAGAGCATAGGTGCTCGGCGAAGCAATCTCTCAATCTATATCAGGTCACCACAATACAGCCAGGAGCACTGGGTACAGATGACAAACCCAACAGACTCGCTGGTGAAGTGTTGCCTCGCCTGGAAGGACTTGCTTTGGGTTTCCAGCATCTGCAGATATTCTCGTGTTTGCCACATCTGATTTGCTGGCAAATGCAAGAACCTAAGCAGGTAATGTTAAGATTAAGCTCTTTTGTTAAAACAAAGGGTTTGGCCTGAGGAATCAAATTAAACAACTCTTTAGCACAAAATTAATTTAACCAAAGTCATAAAGTGTTTTATTCCCCTTCCAATTGGCTGACCTCATTTGAGCACAGGTGCGAATTAAAATGTCACCTTTACTTGATGCACTGACATTAAACAAATAGTGAACCAAAGAAAAAGAACAGTGAAGCAAAATCAAAACCGAGGTTTCAGTCTTTGCTTAGAAGTTTGCAATTGACTCGTGCATCACTCAAGTCCTAATGTTGTCTGATGTTCCAGGGTAGTATAGGGATGTATCATTCTGTCCAAGTTATTTTTCAAAGAAAACTGTTGATACAGCCCTGTAACCTGCTTCACCATTCACCAGAATTATGGCTGAACCCCAATGTTGAGTCCACTTTCCTGTACAATCCCCACATCTCTGAACTCTCTTATTGTCCAAAAGTCTTTCCACCTCATTGTTTGTTCTGAAATGTAATAAAATAAGATCATTGCTGCCTGTGGTAGCAAACTCCAAAGAGTTGTATGCAGCTAAGAAATTCTAGGCCTCAAAAGATCCTCAAATCCAAGACTCTATCCAGAGGAACCTGCTTCTCCGCAATTATCCTCTTCAGAATATTACACATCTCAATGAATACAGCTCTTACTAGGCAAGTATATTCTTGCTTATTTTGGAGACTAGAACACCATACAGGTCTGGCAGCTTCTAAGCTTATGCTATTGTAGCCATAATTCTTTATTAATCTATTCCAATGAACGCCAAAATAGTATTTCCCATCCTAACTTTTGCTGTACCTGAATGTTAACCTTCAACATTTAAAGTAGTATACCAAGATGCCTCTAAATAATATTTTCCAAATAGCAAGAAACTGATGTTTTTCTACAAAACGATTCTCAATTTTTCCCCATATTATACTACATCTGCCACCTCCTTACCATACAGTGCCAGTTAACTATCCAGAAAGAACACAAAACACATAACACTATTTGAAAAACAAGGGAGTTCTAATGGCTCTGATATTTATCACATAGCAATGTCACTAGAATAAGTGAATCGGGTTATTTCCCTTATTGTCTCCTGCATGTAAATCCACTGGCTTGTTCCCCCCCATATTATGCACTATTGCCTGAGCTAATGAAAGAACGTAGCATGATCTTCCTTTCTAAATGAACAATTTTTAACCAATAAACCACTTTCTTCCATAGGTTAAGTAAATACTATGTGAAAGCAATTCAGATAAGGAGCAATATGAGATGGACTTTGTTTTTGTTATAATACGTAGATATGGCCATGTAATCCTCCATTGATATTCTACATCAGAATAGAATCTAATTCAAGAATAAACTTTACAGCTATATATAAATCATAAATTAAACAGCTATTTAAATAAAGGACAAATTAAGATTATTCTTTCACTATGGATATAGATGTATGACCGGAATCTAAATTCAGCAAAGTCCTCAATTATATGTTTGACATATTCTTTACAACATTTACAAACTTTTACAGGTTAATAAACATAGTGGTAAAGAATTTTGCAGACTTTATTAATAGTACTGTTAAAATTAAGATTAGTAAATGTGCCAAAAGGGAGGACAACATTGACCTTCAAGAATCACAGTAGCAAACCACTAGCAGAAGTCAAATGCTGACTTATAGTTGGCCTGTTTACAATGCAAACCCTACCTCGGGATAATGCATTAAAAATATTGTTCGTGTTCAGTAGCCAAACCAAACTGGAGTTCATCAATTATACACAAAATACATCGAATAAATATAAAGAGCTATACTTCATCTGATTGTGTTGTGTGTGTGTGATGGCAGTAGAAATGTAACCTGAGATACTGTCTCTGCAGCAGAATTACAGTGAGCATAAATTAGGCATTAACAACCTGTAACTAACAGGTCCTTTCTCTGTAAGGTTCAACAAACTTCAGTTTTACTTTCACAAGAACTCTACTCCATTTTAATGATACCACTGAACAATGGTAGTAAGTCATAGTTGGCTACTGCAGAAGAACTGAGCACTTTATTTATTTATTATAATGTGGCGACCCATTTCCTGGCGCATCCGAACCGACTCACAATTAGATAGCCTACGGGGGTTTGCGAGCACAGAGCTTTGGAGCCTCTGCGCCATGGGGGGGCCGGTTGAGGGAGGCTTAAAAGTGAGGCTGAAGTTTTCGAATAAAGTTTTTTCCTTCGACTGCAGTTACCGACTCCGTGTCGTAATTTTAGCGCTGCGTGTAGCACACCGCTACAATAACACAAAAGGAAGCCATTCCATCCACTGAGCCCAAGCCACTTGCCAACAGGACAATCCCAGTGTTTCCATTCTCCCTCACTCGTTCTCTCCGGTTCCTGCAACTTATTCTCTCTGTCAAGTGACAAAGCTCCATACACCAGTGTGTAATTTATATTAGCCTTCTAGCACCTCTTTAGAATATAGAAGATAACAAGCATTTAATAGAGACACACACACACACACAGAGTTACAGGCAAAAATTACAAACTCCACATTGGCAGCAGTCAGATCAAACCAGTATCACTGACGTTGTAAAGCAGAGGCACTACTTCCTACACTAGCCTCAAATGTACTAATTTCATTAGACATCCAAAAGGTGATCTAAGAGCAAAACTATACACTTTGGGGAGGGCAAAAGCCAACTTTACACATCTTTTTTCTGTGATAGAATGATTTACATAGAATCTGACTGGGATGCCTTGTATACTGCATCATACAAAAAAAAATCCACATAATTTGACCTCTTTTCATTAAGGTTAATTTTAGTACTCTCGATTTTGATTAAAGAATGATCCAGAATAATGGGCCAGGACTACGCTTGGATCTACACCACCAGATTCAGACATAATAGTTTATCAAATTCAGACCATTTCACAAACTAAATCCTTTTTTGTTCTGCCTATAATCAGCTGCTGCTTTCACCTAAATTTAATTATATGCATGGATAAAAAAACTTTTTATAAAAAGGCAAGAAAATGCATTGGAAAAAAAAATGGGAGAATACAGCAAAGTGTTTCAGTTTAGAGGGTCCTCGGCGTGCATCTCCAGACAACCTCAACAGGCTCATTTTCTTTTAATCAGCCCAGATACAAAAAGTTGCAGAGATTTATTCAGATATTTCTATGGCATGAGAATATTACTTACAAGGTAAGACTGACGATGTAGGGCTCATTTTATTTGGGAACAGAGATTTAATTGAGGTGTGCAGAATTACACTCAATCAAGACAGAAGAAAATCAGGGCTACTTCCCTTTAAAGGAGGGATTAAAATTTTGAAGCATTTGGTTGAAGTATTAGAACAGAGTTAAGGAAAACATTTTTATCCAAAGGATGGTTGGGATGTGTAAGTCACTGGCTAGAAGTTTGGTGAAATCAGAAACTCACATCATATTGTTTTTAAAGTAACCTTCTTACTTTCTTAAAAGGTTAAAGAGGTTGCATCATGGTCTCATATGCCAATTTGAATGTGGAACATGAAAAGCTACAGAGTAGTGGACTCTGCCCAATATATCCCTGGCATCTCCCTCCCCACCATTACAGGAGGTACTTCCTCAAGAAGTCAACTTCAAAGATCACCACCATCTGGGCCATGCACATTTCCGCAGGTACCAGCGGGAAAGAGGTACAGAAACCTGAAGTCTTAGACCACCAGCTTCAAAACCATCCATTTCCCTTCAACAATTTGGTTCTTGAACCAACTGGCAAAACCCTAATCACTGCAGTTTAGCAACATCATGACCCAGTTTGGTCACTTTGCACTAAAATGGATCTTGTTTATGTATGGAAGACAATGGGCCTGCCCATTTACCTCTTCCCTCATCTCCATTCAGGACCCCAAACAGACCTTCCAGGTGCGACAACACTTCACCTGTGAATCTCATAGGATTGTCTACAGTATCTGGTGCTCCTGATGCCGGCCTCCTCTACATTGGTACCATTCAAATGGGGAACCGCTTCATCAAGTACCTCCGCTCCATCCACCAAAAGCGGACCTTCCTGGTGACACAACATTTTAATTCTGATTCCAATTCTCATTCCGACATGTCGGCCCATGGCCTCCTCTTGTGCCACAATGAGGCCACCCTCAGGATTGAGGAGCAACACTATATTCCAACTGGGTAGTCCCCAACCTGATGGCATGAATATAGAATTTTTCTTCAGGTTAAAAAAATCCCTCCCCCTCCCCTCATCTTCTATTACCCACTCTGGCCTCTACCTGCCTATCATCTCCCCCTGGTGCCACTCCTCCTTCCCTTTCTCCTGTGGTCCTCTCTCCTATCAGATTCCTTCATCTCCAACCCTTTACGTTTCCTACCCCATCTGTCTTCATCTATCACCTTCAAGCCATCTTTCTTCCCCTCCTCACCTTTTTATTCTCTTGTCTTCCCACTTCCTTTCCAGTCCTGAGGAAGGGTCTCGGCCTGAAACCCCAACGGTTCATTTCCATGGATGCTGCCTGACCTGATGAGTTTCACCTCATTTTGCGTACCTTGCTGTTAATTTTTTTGTTCTAATTGTGTACTCTTGTAAAAGTTGTGCACAATTTATGTTTTTCTTGTTAATGGTGTGTGTGCCTGTGATACTGTTGCAAGTAAGATTTTCATTACACATGTATATATGACAATAAAATTTGATTCTGACTTTATGGAGAAGAGATTCAGAGGAAATTAAGTGAAGCTACATTTTTTAAATAATGTCTAATTATTTATACCTGCACTTGTAGTAAACTATTTAAACATGTAATATATTTTTTAAAGATTTGTTCCAAATTTACATTTTTTCTCAAATATCTCTAAACAACGGATATTCAAAAAGCTAACAGATTTGAAAAAAGATAAGCTCTGCAACACATCTCCATTGCTGATAGATTCTAGGATGAAGTTGCCCAGGTATAGCCTTGCAGGGACTTAGTGGTGTACTTCCAAGCACAAGCAGGTGCCAGAGTTCTCAAGCAGAGGTAGGTGCCAGGGTTAGCATGACTCAGTCCAGAGCTTTCTCACATTAAAATAAGCAATTCCCATGAGCTCCCCCTCTCTTTCTCACACTAAAATAAAAGCCAGGTAGACTGAAGAACTTCGCACAACCATCCAACCATGTGCAAAGTTATTCTGGTGCACACTTCAATATAAAAGTGTACACAGAATGCATTACATTGTAAATTCTGCAGATACTGGAAATGCAGAGTAACACACACATAATGCTGGAGGAACTCAGTGTGGCAGGCAGTATCTATGGTGAGGAATAAAGAGCTAACATTTTGGTCCTGAATGTCCTGAATGGTCTCGGCCCGAAACCTCGGCTCTTTATTCTTCTCCATAGATGCTGATGGACTTGCTGAGTTCCTCCAGCATCTTGTGCATGTTACACTGCAATATATTGCACTTGTAGATGCTAAAATCAAATTATAGCCAGTCAATTTCTGATATTGTACATAGTGTGAATCCTTCATAGTACGATTCTTTCAAAAGTTAAATACAGTATCAACATTTTTTTTATTTCTACTTGAGAATCTAGGTATTTGTTAACACCATGCTTTGGGTGAATTTACACTAGTCAGAGACATTACTGACTTCTGAAATGCAACTGAATGTGCTTCTGTTTGTAAAGGTCCTCTCAAGTAATACTGTGTAATCCACTCATGCCAGTTTAATTGTAAACCCTGATCACATGATTGAAACATCTTTGGATTTCTTAGGTCCATTCTGAATGAACTTGCATACAAGTAGGAAGCTAGTTTAAGTCATGAAATGCAATTTGAAGAATAAGTCACAAAGATGTATAGAAAAGCATTAAAGGAGGCCCCAGGTGTAAAATAGGCCTGTTCATAACACGTCAAATGATATTGTTACAGAAATGGTTTTTCATATCACCATTTGGCAATTTAGTCACTAAGCTGACAATTATACAACAGTAGTTTACCTCACAATACAGTTTCAGTTGCAGTGCATGCTGTTTTTATTATTGGACACAGTTGACTAATTTGACGAGTCAGAGCACCAACTGTTTATTCTGCAATACCTCTGTAATGATATTGCATTCCTGGCTGGTAATGAAACATGGCACTTTCCACAGCTTGTAATGTAACTCATTAAATAAGTTAACAACATGCATTTTGCAAACAAGGTGAAATAATTATTATGCAGTTTGACCCTTCCCATCACCTTCATTCAAAACAATGTATACATCAATCAAAATGGCAAATTACTGAAGTCCTATTTTTTCATTTACCTAATCCCCAATATGGTAGCACTCAAAATTAAAAGCACAGTTTTGCTATATTTGACCATGGCTGAAGTGCTAAACCGAAAGAAATTTGCATGCCTGAGATAAAAGAACAATGTGTTTATTTTACCATCACCTTATATGATTTATATTATAAACTGAACCTTTTAATGAACAGAAGCTTATTGGCTATGCTACTGACTGAATAGACTGACTAAAGCTTTATTAAAAAAAATTATTTACAAACTGGATTATTGCACAATCTAAATTAATTGATGTCACTATTTTAATTGTAAGTCTTTAAAATTAGATTTTCTTATATATTCTTAGAACCTCTGGATTGCTTGCGAGGAATGCAAATGCAAAGCATTTTCCTTCATTTTGTCTATTTGATGCATATTAAGCTGGCTTTCTGCTGGATACTAATAGATTTAGAGTTTTCATCCTCTGCTAACCACTTTAGTTACACAAGGAGAACAGGTGCAACATTACAACTGATAATTTTAAACTAAAAACCAGAAATGATAAATCTAAGAGCTTGCATTTCATTAAATGTAACCCTGAAACAATCTAAAACATAATGTTTTATGAATTAATGGTAAATAGAACAGTAGGGGGAAAATGTTCCAGCATTTCAGAGTTTTCCAACCTGGAAGCTGTTTATCATTAGAAACTTGCTGGAGTATCAAACAAATACATCATTTTAGTAAACATTCACAAATAGACATCTGCATCCTGAGGCATGATTACAAATTAAAATGAATTAAATACAACTTACTGTCCTTTAAAGCAGCTGCAAATTCCAGTCCACCTTCCTTTTTGAAAGAAGGCATAGAATCTGGCTGTGGAAGAGTATTGGCAGTCACAAGAGCTTTCTGCAGTAGGATTCTTCCTTCAAGTAGTTGATCCCATAAAGCTTTAAAAGAGAGGAGGCAAGTTATTTTAGTTGCTTCCAATCTACCCGACAATCTTGTCAATATTTAAGCAGTTACTGTGTCGGAGTAGGGGTGTGGGCTAGATTGGTGGTAATGCAATCAACTGTAGTTAAAGGATAATTTTATAGTTATAGCCACGAACTTATCAATCACCCCGTATACATTTTGGTTATGACATTGCTCAATAGAACTTGAGATAACTTATAAACTTAGCAAAATATACAGTTTTATCAATAAAGTACGAGGGGTGATTGATAAGTCTGTGGCCTATGGTAGAAGGAGTCAATTTGAGAAAACCTAGCACATTTAATTCTTCAACATAGTCCCCTCCCACATTTACACACTTAGTCCAGCGGTTGTGGAGCATACGGATCCCTTCTTTGTAGAAGTCGGTGTCTTGGACCTCCAGAAAGTGGTCCACAGGAAGGGTGATTGATAAGTTTGTGGCCTACGGTAAAAGGAGATGAGTTAAACTGCTCTCGTTTCATGCACATGCAGTTCACTCTTTGAGTGATTATGCAGAAAGTTTGAAGTTAATAACTTTTGTGGTATTTCTATTTCAGATAATTGAAAATTGCAAGTAAGCACTGTCTGAGAAAATAGACATCAGCCTTCGTGCAGTCATCCGCTACCTCGGTCTGAAGAGATTATCACCGAAGGAGGTCCACGAGGACATGATGGCAACACTAAGGGAGGGTGAAAGATAAATGTGCTAGGTTTTCTAAAATTGACTCTTTCTACCTTAGGCCGCAAACTTATCAATCACCCCTCATATACATCTTGGTTATGACATTTCTCAATAGAACTTGAGATACCTTATCTTATAAACTTAGCAAAATCTTACATTTCAGATTCCAGTGTTTAATCAGAGAGCATCAGCATAACAAATAAGGAATTTTACAATGACTTTGAAAGGAAAGAATTCCCCATTCCAACTAGGACCACTCTGCACCACAGGCTGTTATTGGATGGTGAAGGTGGTATAACACCCAATTTGTATTGATCCCTTCTAGAAAGGTGCAAATGCTAATTTCTCTCGAGAAGAAAGCAAAGATGAGCCTGTAGTTGAATGTCTCTGCCCTCCACCCACTCCCCCTCCCAAAGCAAGGTACACTGTCCAGACTTGTACATTAATAAGTTATGTATTAAAGGACTGTCGGAAACTACTGAATCCTAACACACATCAGCTAGTTCTATATTAGAGGCAGGAAATGGAGAATTAAAGAGTTCCTCAAATTACGATTACCTAAGAAATAAAAACTATTTTGTGAAAACAGCTTTTTGAGAGGAAAATTTTTATCAGTTGAAAGATACACATTAAAAAATTGTGATTAGAATGCAAGACTAATTTCAAATTCTGTGTGGAAGGCTTGGAAATTTATCTGGACCTTTAATCATCCAGGTATTTCTAAACCAGTGAAAGCAAGATTTAAATCTTAGCAAACAGCAAAAGAAGAATCTTAATTAGATTTTTTTACATAACAAAAGTTGAAAGCAGACAAGACTGAGTCTAGTTTCATTCACAAGTACACATTCAGTTGCGTTCAGTGATGTTAACACACCAGCATCTATTCCTTCTCTCAATTTGGGCAGAAAAAAAAGTTAAAACTGAACCTTGTATTCAAAAGTGTTAGTTAGAGGGACTTAGTATTCCCTGCATGTTTTACTGAAGGATAACATGCAAATATGAGGAATTTTCCCAGGTTATCAATGACACGACTTCGAAAAATCTTACTGCATGAAAATTCTCCTATACATTTTTATAGCATTTAATAATAATGTGTCATGGTTTTCATTAATAACTGAATATAGTATATATTACATTATCTTAATTATGGATAGTGTTAGGGTTATTATTCCGTGAAACAAAATTACAGCAAGCATATGCACAGTGATACAATGTGGGAGGCTACAGAAAATAGTAGACAATCTCCAGAAGTAGAATCCTCATGTAATCCAGAGACTGCCCAGATGGTAAGCAATCAGAAAGGCAAATGGTATGTTCAGCTCGTAAAAAAGTTGTGCTGAAATTATACAGAATCTTGATAAGACAATAATTGGAATATTAGGCAAGGAGACTAATCTTGTGCATAAGGAAAGATGTATTTACAATAGAATACAAAGATTTTGCCAAATTGATTCATGTGATAATGTGGGCCAAATAATACTGTAAAAGAGATTAAGCCAATTAGGCTTATGCACTCCACAACTTAAAAGAATAAGTAAAAGTCTCATTGAAATGAGGCTTAACGAGCAAGTATCAGGGATACTTCCCTGATGTATCAACATCTCTGAGGATCTAGTCTGGGCTCAACATATTGATGCAGCTACAAAGAAGGTAGGACAGCAGCCATGTTCCATTAGGAGTCTGAAGAGATTTGGTATGTAACCAAGAACGTTCACAAGTTTCCCCAGATATACCATGGAGAGCATTCTAACTGGCTGCATCACTGTCTAATATGGAGGGGGGGGGGGGGGGTGAAGGTGCTACTGCACAGGATTGAAATAAGCTGCAGAGAGTTGTAAATTGCGTCAGCTCCATCGTCAGCAATAGCCTCCTTAGTATACAGGACATCTTCAAGGAGTGATCCATCATTAAGCATCCCCCATCACCCAGGACTTCTGTTCTCATTACTACCATCAGGAAGGGGGTACGAAAGCCTGAGGACGCACACTCAACAATTCAGGAACAGCTGCCATCTGATTTCTGAACGAGCACTGAATGTATATATACTTACTGTAATTCACTTTTTTTCTATTATGTACTGCATCATACTGCTGCCACAAAGACAACAAAATTTCTCGACATACACCTGTGATATTAAACCTGCTTTTGATGACATTTGCCCTGACTGAGTATCTGGAATCAGGGGTAAACTATTCACAACTGAGATAAGAAATGTATTTTCTCATTGGATTGTGATTCTGTGGAACTTTGTATCCAAAGGGCTATGGAAGTTAAGTCGCTAAGTTTATTCAAGACAGATCAACAGATTTTTGGATAACAAGGGAATCGAGAGATAATGGGGTTGGTGCAGCAAAATTATATTGAGACAAATGATCAGCCTTGACCATATTGAATGAACGACCAGGTATGAGGGTCTAAATGGCCTGATCCCATTTTTACCTAATAAGTAAAGGTAGTCTGGGGTTAATTTGCATGAATACCTCAGAATCTGGCAAAGTCTCACTACATTCTGTCCCATTTATTTAACTTCCTCAATTCTGTTCTCCTTCCTACCCGTACACTATGACATGCTTCCACAGAAACCAGTAGCCCATTTGTATCATGCCCAAATGTCCTTCTTCATCTGTCTAAAAATAGCAAGCTCGTTGTGTTAGCCAAGGGCATCAAAGCGAAACAATCTCAATGCATATACACTGTAAAGCAGAGATTGCTGAACAGTGACCACTGTCTGATTTTATCTCTTTCTGAGCCCAAGGACACTCAAGCTAAATGCAGTATCTCAAATGACCAACAAGCAGTTTGAATTGAAAGGTGAAACTGTGAACTACATTGATTTGTTTCAGAGGTCACTCGTTTTTATTTAAATTGATGAGAAGTTTTAACTAAACTTAATCCACGGTCATCATAAAAACTAAGACTTTGTACATAAGTATCCCAACATTGACATTTTAAGGAACGAAGCAACATTACTTCAACTGATTTCCACAATATTCTTGATCAGGTTCTCGATTGGGCATAGCATCAAAGGAAACAGGGGTTGAGGAGGACAGAGAAAAAAAAGGATCAGACATGATTGAATGGTAGAGCAGACTCGATGGGCCAGGTGGCCTAATTCTGCTCCTATGTCTTATGGTCTTATATTCACAGGTTGAGAAGGGAAAGAACGTTTGTGAATTTAACTACCAATTTGAAATTTCACTGTCTAAACTGGAAACTGTAGAATACAGCTAGCCCAAAATGCATCATATACTGTATGCTTGCACATTTCAGGTTTCATATCAAAATATTGTGGTATTAATGGTTGCATACAAATGCAGAAAGCTTAATATATATGGACAGATTTGGGAAATCGTTCTTAGTAAATTACCGGGGTATATCATGTAGTAGATAATGGCCCAGAATTTGCAGCCAATACACCTTCACCTACACTTGATAACCATTTCAGTGTGACAAGCTTCAAAAAAAAAGGTCCGGTACCTGACTGAAGCGTGCATCAACAGCGTGCCTGTTTAATCACGCAGACTCAGAATCTCTGGTGAGAGTCTATGCCAGGAAGTGTAACTCAGAATATTTAAATCTTTATAAGATCACACTCAAAAATCAAAAGAAAGGAATGAAAGAGAGAAAAGGTATTGAAAATTTTACCATTTAAAAAAGTTCAACAATAATTATGATTTTCCAGCTGAAAGGACCTTTTAGTGGCAATTAAATTTTATCACACCATTAAAAATCCATTTGCTACAGAATGGGCAATATTTTCTGTTGAGTTTGATAAGTAAAGTATAGAAATCTTGTACTTTCTGGTGGATTCAGCAATGACAGTGATGTTCAATAGCAAGGAGAAATGGTGGGTTCATTCTTGAAATTGTCCATTGGCTGGCACTTATGTGGTGAAGATGTTATTTTTCAAGTTCAAGTTTATTGTCATCTGACTCCACATATATGCAACCAAACTTAAAAATATTTCTCTGGACCACAGCGCACTCATACAACATACATCAGACACAGCACATAAACCAAAATATTAAACTACGTTAATAAAATATAATTCAAAATGCATGCACAGGTAAACAGTGAACAGCTCGCTGTCCTAATGATGAGACCTTGGTGATGACAGGGTATTCATTAGCTTCACAACCAGAGAGAACATGCTGTTACCCAGTCTGGCAGCCCTAGTCCTCAGGTTTCTGTACCTCCCTCTTGATGGTGGTGGACCAAAGAGATTTTGAGACAGGTGGTAGGGATCCTCAACGCTGCTTTGAGCCTTTCGTTTCCAACACTCCTGGTAAATTTCACAAATAATGGGGAGGGACCCTCTCAGCAGTTTTTACTGTCCTCTTGCGGTCTGATGCCTTTCAGCAGCCGTACCACAAAACAATGCAGCCAGACAGGACACTCTCGATGGTGCTCCAAGATAAAGCTGTTAGAATGGAGGGCAAGGAGCCTTGCATGCCTCAGAAAGTGTAGACACTGCTGTGCCTTCTTGAGTAGTGAGGTGGTGTTGTGGGCCCAGGTTAGATCATCCATTACGTACCCACCAGGGAACTTTGTGCTCTTCATTCTGTCCATGGCAGAGCCATGACGTACAATGTAGAGTGGTCGACCTGTGCGTTCCTGAAGTCCGCAATAAACTCTTTTGTCTTCTTCATGTTGAGATTCAGGTTCATTGTTCTTGCACCATTTGACAAGCTTCTCTACCTCCTCCCTGTACGCCAATTCATCATGTCGCTGATGAGGCCAATCACTGTGGTTTCATCAGCAAACTGGATCATGCCATTTGAGCTGAACCTGGCAGTGTAGTCGTGAGTACAGCAGACTGAGCACATAATCGTCGGTGGCACCAGTGCCCAGTGTCATCTCAGCTTGAGATGTTGTTACCAACTCCATCAGGAAGTCCAAGATCCAGTTACAGAGACGGGTGTAGAGTCCCAATGAGAATAGGTTCCCCACCAGCCTCTGAGGGATGACTACATTAAACGCTGAGCTGAAGTCGATGATCAACGTCCTGGAATATGAGGCATCATTTTCTAGGTGAGGCAAGACAGGGTGGAGGGCTAGTGGCTATGGCATCATCAGCAGACCGGTTTGAGTGGTAGGTGAACTGTAAAGGGTCCAATGTAGATGTAAGGTGGAATTTTATATGATCCATTACTATCCGTTCAAAGCACTTCATGATTGTTAAAGTCAGTGCCAATGGACAATAATCTTTTAGGCAAGTTTGCATTGCTCATTTGGACAGTGGAATGACAGTGGACTTCTTGAAGCCTGCAGCACAGGCTGGACTTGTAATTGCTTGTGGTTTGTATATTCTATCAGACGTACTGCGTGTCCCTGATATCACAATGGTGTCTGTGGATTTTCTGTGCGTCCTCATGCTTTGCCCTTCTGATGGCATGGGAGAGTGGAACTCTTGCTGACTTTAGAGTTGTCCTTTAGAGCTCAGACTTCTCTACTCAGAGAGTGGTAGCTGTGTGGAACGAGCTTCCAGTAGAAGTGTTAGAGGCAGGTTCGATATTGTAATTTAAAGTAAAATTGGATAGGTATTTGGACAGGAAAGGAATGGAGGGTTGTGGGCTGAGTGCGGGTCGATGGGACTAGGTGAGAGTAAGCGTTCAGCACGGACTAGAAGGGCCGAGATGGCCTGTTTCCATTATATGGTTATATGGTCCTGTCCGCTGATCTGAAGACAGCATCCCAATTCCTAAACAGTGGAAGAACCTCTGTAGTAAGCCACGGTTTCCAGTTTGCCTTGGCTGTGTAGTGTTTAATCGTAATAACAGCCTCAATGCACGTTCCTATGTAGCTAGTCACCGTTCCCGTATATTCATCAATGCTGACATGATGATCATAGGCAGCCAGCTCCCTGAATATGCTCAGACCGTGCGTTTGAAACAGTCCTGCAGCACTGAGGTGGCACCTTCTGACCAAGTCCTGACCTCCCTGTGAACTGGTTTCTCATTTCACCAGTGGTCTGTATGCAGGGATTAGCAAAATGGATATTGAACTGAGTATCCACAGGCTTGTAGACTCCACAAACATTGGTATAAATCTCATCTAATACATTCTCTTCTCTGGACATACTATAAACATTAGCAGAACTGTTTTTAAGTTGGTATGATTGAAGTCACCATTGGTGTGAGTGGTTTTGAGGTTGCAGATTACACTGCAGAGCTCCCACAGCACTTCCCCAGCACTGGCACAGGGGGGATGTAAACAGCAATAATCACAATGGCACTGATCTCCCTCAGTAAGTAAAGGACCTGCATTTCACCATTAAAAACTCTACCAGCAGTGAGCTGTGGGCCATTACTTCCGAGCGTTCACACACCAGTGCTTGTTGAGGCAGACACACAGATCTCCTCCACGGGTCTTGCTGAAGGTCGCATCATTTCTGTCCACTCGAAAAGAGATGGCCAGAGTCTGGAATGGTGACTTGAAGCCACGCTTCTGTCAGGACGAGTGTGAAACAATCCCTCATCTCCCGCTGGTTCTGACACAAACACAGATAATCTACTTTACTTTCCAGCAATCAGAGTTAGCAAGTAGAATCAAAGGGAGTGTGGGCCTGCAGGGATCCGCTTTAAGTCCGTTTTAATACTGGCACGCTCACTGCACCTCTGTGTTCGAGTACTCTGCTTTTGACGGCAGCCTCCCCGAGCAGCTGTAGTAGACTGCGATGTGGAGTGAGAGCCGGTTACTGCACAGCACTTTCATGATTCGGCTTACTAGTGAAGTAGACTTGCAGATTTTGGTGTTCTTAATGTTCAGTGCTGTTTTTCTGTCATAGAAAAGACAAACAGGAGAAGAAACTTCTCCATTGATTGGAGCCAGAGTAGCTGCTGCATCCATGCACACTATCATCTTGTGGCAGACAATGAATGCTGTCCAAGCCTTACCACATGTGCATGCAGACAAATTCATTGCCTCAAACGCTGCGAATGAATTGAAGGGAGTCTACAAATCACCTTTATGGTATTAACTTTCCTATAATGAACAAAAGATCGTCTGATGCACCAGGTGAGGATGGTTTATTTTAACACACAGACAGACCTCATTGGAACATAATTGCCTGTTATATCTCTATATTTTTGCAAACTTGCAATTGAAATATACCAACCACAAATAGTTTTTTTAAATAAAATGGTGGGGTGTACTGGGGAAGAAAAGAAAAGAAAGATTCAGTTATTAATCAACATTATAGTCATCAGCAGCAAGTTTTTCTTTATAGAATGAAAATCTGAAAACAAGCACCCCTGGAAGTTTAGGTACATGACAATTCATGGCAACTCAGACATATTATTTTGTGTCAGATTCCAACACTCAAATATTTCCTTTGACATTATTACCTTATTCTTTCCTTCCCTGTCCTGGCACAAAAATTAACTAAAGACGTAATAACACCAGAAGCACACATTTCCAGCACCCAGTCTCTAACCCAGATCAAATGTGGTAATTTCCATAAGAATCCTGTATTTTCCCATAAATAGGTTATAGACACATCAGAACATCCAAACTCCTGCAGGCTAAATTTATTACAAAAGATTCAGATTTATCGCATGCTTACCAAGGCATGTCACTTGCATTAACAACCACCACGCCCAAGGATGTGCTGGCAACAGTCGCAGGTGTCACTATGCATTCTAGCAACAACATAGTACGCACACGATGCTCAACAACACACAAGCAACAGTAACAAAACAACTGCAGCAAAAGAAGCCCCTCACGCACAGAAACAGGACTCCAACCCCAGGCCAGGCTGCCTAGGGGCCTCCTGTCCTTGGCCCTGGATTCTCTCAGACTGGCAAACAAGATAGAAAACTTTGGACTTCTACCTCCGGACTTGCTGAGTTCTGGACTTTGACCTTCAGCTTTGCCTCTGAAATACACCAACCTCTGGGTATGGACCCCAGTAGTCAGCCATCACAGGTCTGACCTTTGGGACTTGCATGGAACTCCGAATCCGGTGACTTCAGGGAGCACTGGTTCTCATGACTCCCGCTGTACAGACCTCTGATCAGAGCCTCCCAGCCTGCAGATTGCTGGCCTTTTCAGCCTTGCGGGATCGCTGATGTCGACCATGGAGTGCTCCAACCTGAACTCTGAACACCAACTCCTTCCCGCACACTTTATTTGCTGCCCCTACCTCTAACCCTTCCTCATCACTGTCCATAAACCCTAACCTGACCACCTTAATTTTGTGTACTGTCCCCAAAACTATCGCTAAAACTAAAAAACAACTGAGTCTACGTCAATGAACATCGCAGCTTGGTAGTAAAAGAAATTTGCAGACATGTCACCATCAGCACATTCAGGCATAATAAAAATCACTTAATTGAAGCTTGGTAGAATAAATCCTGCCTACACAAGGAATCCTCCAATCTTCTGATCACTTAATTGTATCAGATGGATGTTAAAAATCGCAAATGAAGTTTGCATTATAATTTCAGGTAAACAATACAGAGGATGGGAGCAATGAAAATCAGCTAAAATGTACAGGAGAGAAAGCACACTTTTCCAAATTGCAGAATATTTTCTTGGTTAAACAGAAAATCACAAAGACTAGTGACATGACAAAAGAAATTCACCAACGCACCTATTTGGTTTTTGACTGCCTTTCCCTTCTCCACCTCTTCAGCTACTTTTGCTTTGGAGAAGGTCATTACCGAGGTGTTGCCCTTTTCCATATCATCATCATTTCCGTCGTCACCTTCATCTTCATTCTCATCGTCTTCCTCCTCACTACTGTCACTTTCTCCTAAATCATCCATGCCTTCTGTGAATTCCTCGAAGTCTTTGATTTTTTCAAAGTCAAATTTGCTTTCTTTCACTGCTTTACATAAAGGTTCCACGTTGTCTGCTTCCTCAGTATCTTCATCTTCTGTGCTTTCTGCATTGTCGGTCATTTCTTCCTCTTCATCTAACAATTATGAACATAAAATATTAAAAGTTTTACACAGCTTTAATATTTCATGCTTTTCCCTGTTTATCTAGCAAATATTATGTACATCTGAATTTCTATTTAAAAGTTTATACTACATAACCTAATGGGAATTCGCTTCAGCTTTAAGGATTTGTTAAAACTAGGAGGCGAGACCACTGCTCTACAATACCTTAAGCTGACAGCAGTCATACAATTTAATTCTTCATCAGCCATGCAAACTGAAACTGTAAGATTAATCAGATGACTTTATTTGGTAGGAACCCTGCTGCCAGGTTAAACTGTTACACAGTGAATGTAAATTCTCAAAACGTAGGGAGGATTCTGTTAAGATAATTCAGTCATTGCTGCCAAATGTTTAAAGCAAAAACTGACAGTGTAAATCATCCAGTATGCAAGGTAGAATTCAATGGGATTCATAACTTGCTCCGATTTATTTTCTCATTCTAAAAGCAAGGTATTTGGACAGACTCCAAAAGACAAAGTCATAAGCTATACAGTCTTGTGACCAACAGTTATTTAATACAAAAATACATTCACAGGACAGATTACAATCACCTTTATTTAAAGTTACATTAATCAAGGAATTAATTTATAGTGGGGGAGTCCAGGACCAGAGGGCACAACCTCAGAACAGAACGATACCCTTAGAACAGAAATGTGGAGGCATTTCTTCAGCCAGAGGGTGATGAATCTATGGAATTCATTGCAGATGGCTGTGGAGACCAAGCCTCTGGGTGTATTTAAAGAGGAAGTTGATAGATTCTTGATTAGTAAGGATGTCAAAAGTCATGGAAGGAAGGCAGGAGAATGGGGTTGAGAGGGATAATGGAATGGCAGATTAGAAATAATGGGCCAAATGGCCTGATTCTGCATCTGTATCTTACAGAATTCAAAACATTTTGATATTTACAAATATTACAATAATTGTAATTCAACTAAATATCTGCTGAAGCAGCAAGGTGTTCAACTCCTTGGTATGTGTTAAATTTAAATCTAAACTACAAAGATCTGACATCTGTATCAATTACATAATTATTTTTACAGATTACAAATGTAGTCCTTTACATAAAAATCGACATTTTAAAACGCATATTATTTTCACTAAAAGTGAAAACAATTACTATATTTTTAACTGAATCCTGCTAGATCAAAGTATTACTTGTAATTTGCTTTTCATGCTACACTAAGAAATGGAGAGAGTTACAACAAATCAATTACTTTCCCATAAACATTTGACAATATGAAGCATGCAAGTGAATATTTTTACAAGGAATACTTAATACTGTCAAAGCACCAAGCAATATCTCCTACCTGATGCGTCAGAGAATGAATCCTCCCCAGCTTCTTCTTGCAATGCCTTTCGAGTGGTGGCCTTCCCAACATACCTCCTGTCTATTTCACATAGCAGAGCTGATGCTTGTTTCCGCAGCTGACTGTCAAATGAGAGGTTATCATCTCCCTCATTGAACCTGTCAATGACTTTGGCGATGGTTGCTGCAAAGAGGAGAAGAATTCTGTTCAAGAAAGCACTTAGTTTTAACATTAATCAGGCAATACATGTCATCAATTCACTCCAAGAAAATGAATGTATTTCATCATGAACTGGTTCAATAATATTCCTTTACTATCACAATTTAGTTTTGTTTGCTGCCACTGCGCAGAAACTGACATTGTGACTGTTGTTGGGTTGCTTCCTACCTGTAGTCTATTCTCTATCAATAACTTATCATAGGACTTGCACACAAAAACAAAATATTAGATTTACTCTCTACGTATACTGCCTGACCTGGTGCACGTTTCTAGCATTTTCTATTTCTATCACACGCAGTAGGTGTGTACACATCTACACAGACGGTCCAGTTAATCAAAAGAAATACCAAATAAAAATTAATGCAGATGCCAAAAATCAGAAATAAAATCAGAAAGTGCTAGAAATGCTCAGCAAGTCAAATTATATCTCTGGAGGGAGAAACTCCTAACATGTTTTAGCTCAAAGGACTTTCATCAATGGTGAGGAAAAAATGGAAAACAAAATCAATTTTTTTTACACGCATGCACAGAAAGAGTGGAGGGGAGAAGAGAATAAAATGGAATATCAGTGACAGGATAAGCACAAGAGATTAAGTGACAGAAGGGAGGATAGTGCAGACCAAATGAAATCAAAGGAATTAGTGGCAACACAAACAAAATGTTGGAGAAACTCAGCAAGTTAGGCAGCATCAATGGAAGTGAATGAAAGTGAATGAATAGAAGGAATTAGACAGTAGCACTGGAAAACTTATAACAATAAAAATGCTGTTTATTTGATATTGCTGACTCACTGTTGAGTTCAAGTTCAAAAAAGTGTACTATGGCCAGTCAGAATATAAGGTATAGTCTGAGCTTCCATTGAGTTTAGCCTGGAACACTGTTAAAGGCTGAGAATTTAGGGGTTAGAGTGGGAATGAGAAGGAGAAAGAAGAGAACTAATCTGGTAAGAAGATCGTAATCGTGGCTACAGACCGAAAGGTGGTTCTTCTGCAGGAAGGTCAATCAACCTACATTTGAATCCACCTCCCTGTTTCCCTCCCACTCTCACCCCGGAGCAGGATGCCATGTGATAAGCTTCGAATTCAGTGCAGTAAATTGAAAGTAGCACATGTGGACCATTGCTTCACCTGAGACACTGAATGGTGCGGAGGGAAATAGTAAAAGGATAGGTTTTTCACTTCTTGTAATTACATGGGAAGGAGTGGGTACAGGTGGAAACAAAAAAGTGACAGCATCTGAAGAGTAAAATTCCCTCTGATGTAAGAGAAGATGTATTTGTCTTCACCACAAGGCTGTGAAGAATAGTGGGTCAGAAACTGAGATCAAAAGGAAACCTAACCAATGAAAAATAACAATCCGTTGGATGAACTTAATAGGTCAATTAGAGTCTGTGGAGAAAAGGAATTGTGGACGCTTCTAGTCAAAGCCCTGCATCAAACCGATCCAACAACTGCAGTTTCTTGTGTCCCTGAGGGGAATCCTACCCTTGCTCAAGAAATTGCAAGAATGGGGGGAGAGCAAAAGTGCAGGAAATGGAATGGACATATTGAAGGTCCCATTTTTGCCCCGAACCCAAAGATCAACACCTTTACTGCCAACATCCACTCTGCTCTCACTTTCATATAATCCACTTGACACTGTCCCTTTGCCATTCCTTGTTGTTATTATTTTGGATTACCTGTCCTGGGCCCAGAACTCAACTGCAATTATGAGGGAAGCATGGAAGCACCTCTACTTCCTTAGGAGTTTGCAAAGATTTGGCATGACATCCAAAACTTCGACAAACTTCTGTAGATGCATAGTGGAGAGTATACTGACTGGCTACATCACATTCTAGTATGGAAACACCAATGCCCTTGAATGGAAAATCCTACAAAAAGTAGTGGATACGGCTCAGTCCAATACTGAGCATACCTACATAAAACACCTTCGCAGGAAAGCAGCTTCCATCATCAGGGACTCCCACTACCCAGGACACGCTCTCTCCTCACTGTTGCCATCAGGAAGGTAGTACAGATATCTCAGGACTCACACCACTAGGCTCAGAAACAGTTATTACCCCTCAACCAAAGGGGATAACTTCAGTCAACTATTTCTTTCTTTGTGTATTTGCAGTGTTTGTTGTCTGGTTCATTTTTTTCATTTTCAATCTTTTTTTAAATTAATTTTCCAACAGAGAAAAAACTTACAAATCAGAGAAGTTTTAACAAACGCATAATACAAAAGATGTAGAAACAAGAAAAATATATATACTGTCAAAATCAATTAAATATAATGATAAGCTGTTGTATATAGTATATAAACAAGAAACCACACTTCTCTTGACAAGTCATAAAGAAAAAAAAATTGGAAATTTTATTAATAAGAAAAAAAACCTGCTAAACTAACCTAAAACAAAAAAGAAAGAAAGATTGGGCAGTCCATTTGAGGACAAAATTAGAAAAAAGAAAGAAAACATCCTTCCAGTCACCTCCGAACCTTCGCGAATAAGGAAATTTTTTCCTTAAAAAAATTAAATCATATGAAAGGTTGTCTGGTTCAATTGGCTGACTGTCCAAGCTGGTCTGGTCTTTCATTGATCCTATTATGGTTATTATTCTATTATGGATTTATTGAGTATGCACACAAGAAATGAACCTGGGATTTTATATGGTGACATATGTGCTTTGATAATAATTTTACTTTGAACGTTGAACTTTTAATTTCTCTCCATTTCTCCAACCCCACAACAGATGAAGAGAATCCACGACTGAAGGAAAAGAAAAACTGTATAGAAGGTAGCATCATTATTTGAAATCTTATGGAGATGGAGTAACTATGGAGTCTGTCGAAGAAGCCAGCTGGGAGGAACTATAGTGAAGATAACTGGTAGCAGTCACCAATTCTACCAGGTCCCCAGAAAGAGAAGGAAAAAAAAGGAAGGAAATAGCCAGAGGTGGATCATCTAAGAGTAAGAATGGAGATGGAAGCAGACAACAAAAGGTGGAGAAATTTGGATTCAGGGTGAATCCAAGATAAAGCAGCTTAAAAGCTCAGTCTATTGGACTCAGGAACTGTTTCTTCCTTATTGCTATCTTCCAACTTCTGAACTAATCATCTCTTTCACATCCCTTTCCCTGAGGTGCTGTCATATTCGCAAACCCTTAATACCATCTCTTCATTTAATGTCACTTTAGCAGTTATTTTCGTACTATATCAGTTTGTTCTTTTGCCATTCTGTTGTGTTTGCACTCATTGATATATTTATTGCTGTTTTATTATAATGTCTACTCTGAGAGTTTCAATTGAGTAATGAGTTTCATTGTACCCTAGCATATGACAATAACTAATTGTTTGCCAATAACTGATCTGAAAAATCAGCAGAAATACAGATTTCAATACATTAGAAAAACAAACTGTGAGGAGAAACTCCATGAATGCACTGAAGCTGAAAAATCCAACACACTCCACAAAGCTTCAGGTGTAATTTGCATCCAATGTGGATTCCTACCGCAATACCAATTTGCTCGGGAATTCAATCAATTTAAAGTGGAATAACTAATTTAGCACCTTACTAAAATATACTTGGAACAGTACCCTAACTATAAACATAGTAGAGTAATGTGCCAATTATGTTGATTAAAACTGTTTTTAATTTTCTACTGATGTAAAACATTCACTGTCAATTTAGTTTGCAACAGAAGAAAATATATCTCAATGCTCAGGCTATAGCCAGTGCTTGCAGAAACTCAAAAACAAGACAATTCTGTCTTCCTTTCTCTGTATATTTTTGAGAATTCTGTGAAATTCTGGTTGACATTGGTGGCTTAATCTCTCACATGAGAAATTACTGCTCTCAGGGCATGATGTAGTTGGCTGCAGCAAGTATAATAGATTCAAGCTACAGCCAGCAACATCACAGTAGATGTGACGTAGTTTACGCAAAATGTGTTTCCTGATGTTCAGGTATACAAAATTGCTGAGTTATCTATTTCCAAACGTACCAATCTTGAGCTGTAGAAACTACAGAATCTCATGAAAACAATGCCAGAACTGAAGTTCAGAAAGGGTACTCAAATAAATTTAAATGATGCAAGTAAGCAAGCAGTGCCTGTAAGGCTTCCTAAAATATACAATTTTAATAATAAAAATGTTTTCATCTATAATTTCTCAGCAGTAAGTGGTTATGTCATATTTGAGAATTATAAGCCTATTAAATGCCCTCATGTATGAAAGCAACATAGCTTGACTATGATGAATTATTGCATCTCCTATAATCATTGGTGGGTATTTCAAATCTGCAATATGAAATAACCAGTAAAACATATATTCTGGTGTGATGACAAAGCTGCATCAAATCAAAATACAAATAGAAATATAACTGTGAATTCAGGAACAGTGTTGCTAGATAATGTTTCTCATTAAGTTAGCACCTGACTTCTACAAATGATGTAAACTGCACTTGACTAAAATAATCTTTTAGCTGAAAATCCAAAATTCCTAGGAAGTGATATGAAATCTCAAATTATTTTTTTTAAATTTAGATAGGAAGAAATTATAGTAAAAAATGCAGATTCCAATTACTCATGCAAGGTTGATAGGAAAAGCTACAAATACACAAAAAAAGAATTGTTCCTTACACTACTCAAAAGAATAATATGTGCTGTTGCTCAAGACTTTGAATGAAATACTACCCAAAACTTGACTGCAAAATACAACCAGATAGACCCATCTTACCATTAAGAGCTAACTGTGCTAACGTCACAAAGGGACAGATCAAGATGGAGAAACACGGGGAAAACTGTTCACATAAAGCTGTTTAATATTAAAGTGTAAGAAATGAACATACACCACAGGTGAAAAATGAGTTCTGATTAGGTTCAATTTAATATTCAAAACCTTGCAATCAAATATTCTGTTTATGGAAGAATAAAAATTCCATTTATCACATTTTGTCAGCATCATTGTTAACATAAAGGGCACTTTAGTGCCTCCCATCTCCTTATCCAAATCTCTCCAGAGAATTTGGTCCACCATCATGAAAATCACATTAGTGGAAATTACAGTTAGAAATTATGACCTGGCACAGCCCCAACTGTCCTGCATTTTCATTATATATTGAAGCTAGTTTAATTCTTTTAGCTCTGAGATCCACTGATACTATAAATATCATAAAATATGCAACCAGAAACACGTGGCTTCAATGCCAAGCAGAAATAGACTTTCCAGCTTTAACTCATCTCAGATTTAATTTAGAAATGCTTTGATCAACTGAAAAGTGCCAATGAATCAGACGACTCTGGGTAAAATGCAAGAACTCTGATGAATCTAATTTTTTTTAAACTCTCCAGTGAATTGAGGGAGAGTGTCAATGTGGGAAGTGACATTGTTCAGCTGGGACATAAGCAAAGTACGCCCTCTCAGCTCGGCACAGGAGATGCAATCATGCTCCTGAAAGAAAAGCCAGGAAGGTCTCTCAGCACCCTTAGCTACTAAAAACTTCAACCAAATCTGCTTAATTGGATGTCATTTTCACCCTTGTAAGAGGCCTTGCTGTACCTGTATTTTCTGCTTTGTCTCCTAACACTGCAACAAAAAATAAATCAGCTCCAAACACTGTGGACGACCTGGGACTTGGTGGCAGGTTATAGAAGAAAGTTATTTTTACTCCTTCATTTTATGACATATAGAGAAAGCCACCAAAATTGAACTTCAAGTCAAATAGAAAATTCTGAATTAAAAGAAAATTGATGGTATTTATCAGCATATTGATAAAATTTGACAGAAATTAAGGTCAAATAAATGTAAAATTCTGCACAACTAGGATTTAACTGCAAACAATTACTTGCATATCTTATTATACTAAAGTGCACCAAAGCACAATCAAACTAATTCATCATCAAGACTGATAAAGCTGGATTTCTAAGCAAATGAAACAAATAATTCAACTATTCCTATTAAAGGAAAGACTGGATATTTTCTTTCACATAATATAGATATGTCTAAAAGCTTGTCCACTGATATTGTTTCCTTCTGATGTATATGCAGCACCTAGTTTTAAAAAGCTTGGTTCTACAAACAACAATGAGATTGATAATCAATTGATCTATCCGGTCGAGAGGGAAATGATAGAGTTCAGGAAGATTTTTGCAGACCTATTTGAAAAATTATCAGGTCTAATGTTCACTTGGACTAAGGCTTAACATCAAAAGAATACGGAAATAAATAAATAAATCAAATGAATCAAGTAAATAAGGAACTGTAGTAAATGACTGAGCCCCTCTAGCCTGCCCCACTACTTAATGTTTGTGGCTGATCTATGCTGGCCTCAACTTCTCTTCCATGCCAGTACCCAAACACAATTCTTTACCATTTCAAATATATCTAATTATCGAGCCTTTACTACTCCCTCCCAATAGAATTTTTATACACCTCAGTTTTAGCAACATCCTGTTGTTCATAACTGTTACGATATTCATGAAAATATCTCAATATTATACCTTATCAGGTCCCTTAGCATTTTATATGTTTGAATAAGGTCATCCCCACACCCCCCCACCCCCCACAAACTCCAATGAATACAGGCTCAAAATCTGGCCTCTTGATATTTTGTCTCAAAATACAGGCATCTCCAAAAATTCAGCACTACTAAGGCCTTTTGACATAAGATGTCAAAAGTAATTTCTATATTGAATCCTTGATAATGCAGCTTGAACCCAGAGAAAAGGGCATCCTAAAATAATGAAAAGTGGTGTTATGCATAAGACTCAGTTAAATGCTGAATATCTGAACTCTAATTCATAACTGAAGGACCGCACGGTAGCACAGCAGTTAGCATAATGCTATTACAGCACCAGCAATCCGGGTTCAATTCGGCGGCGGCAAAGTGACTGCACGGGTTTCATCCAGATGCTCTGGTTTCCTCTCACGTTTCAAAATCGCAGAGTTAGGGTTGATGAGATGTAGGCATGCTATGTTGGTAGGGCGCTGACCAACACAGTCCTCACTGATCTGATGCAAATGACACATTTCACTGTATGTTTTGATGTACATGTGACAAATAAAGCTAATCTTTAAAAACAAATTTTTAAACCTGTATGGTTAGTAGCTAATACCATTCAGTTTTAGTTGTACTAAAGAGAATGAATATACCAGTCAAAAGAATTTTTAAAAAATGTGAAATTCTGCGAATGCTGGAAATCCAAAGCAATGCACACAACACGCTGGAGGAACTCAGCAGCTCAGGCAGCATTTTTTTAAGTGAATAACCAGTTGACATTTCACGCCAAGACCTCTCCTCAGGACTCAAAAAAAATTATTTATACAGAACTTTAAATTGCCCTGAGTTAAAATCTGTGTACAAGTTTGGTTTCTACATTTGGTGAATGGCATTAAGACCCTGAAAAACATGTAAAGGACTGCTACAAAGCAGAACACTGAAAATGCTGGAAATATGAAATGAAAAAAAGAAAATTCTAAAAATACTCAGTAAATCAGCTGGCATCAAAGAAACAGAGCTAGCATCTAAAGACCAAAAATATTAACTCCGTCTCTTTGTCTACTTAAGCTGCCAGACTTGCTGAGTATTGTTAACATTTGTTTTATTTTGTTACAAAGTCAAATGATACAGTTAAAAATAATTTTAAAGATAATTTCATAATTTCATGTACATAAACCAAACTGTTTATGTACATGCTTTCTTTTAACAAGGTAAGCTTAGGAGAACCAAAAGTTAATCTCAAGTTGTGAAGAGCCCAGATTAGTTTTAATCATCAAGTAGGATAGGGAGTAATTTTTCCTGATTCATGTGTTAAATTAACTGTTTCCTCTTTTTCAATATGGCGAGTAATGAATGTAACAGAATAGTGCACAATTATATCGATAAAAGTACTCCAATCAGCCTTTCTAGCCCTCCCTAAACACGTAGAAATACCAAGTTTTAAGTAGGTGAAGAGATAAAATTGTGATAGTTTATTTTTGTACCAATAATAGATCAGCGCTATATATTTAAGGATTAACTTGGCTCCAGAAGCAAGTAAAATGAGCTTTCCTGAAAAACAATCATTACACTTTGGTTTACACTGCAGAAATAATTTAGAGCAGAGGAACAGACAGATCATGTAGCAGGCAATGCTGATGTCTGACAGCTTCAGTAAACCAGGTTCAATTCTGATCACCTGTAGTGCCTGTGTGCAGTTTATATGCTGGCCCTGTACTTCCCCCAGGGTTCCTGTACTTCAGATTCCTCCAACATACCAAAAATGTGCTGGTGTCTTAAGCGGCTACTGTAATGTATTGGGTGGCCGAGTGGAGATACATCTCTACCAAAGGAGAAAGGCACTCCTTCCCTCCACTAGCCTGCAAGTCATACTTGGGCACCTGCTTAGCACCACAGCCAGGGTCACATGAAACCACAGGAGTAGGTGGTAAATGGTCGAATGAGTAGCTGGTGGATATTACAAGTCCTGGTTATGTGACCAGTGACATCAGTGACTATTTCTGAAGAGTATTGATAGTGCTTTGGGTCAGCCACCTTGTAGGGACACTTTCCATAAGAAAGCAATGGCAAACCATTTCTGTAGAAAAATTTTCCAAGGACAATCATGGTCAAAGGCCATGATCACCCACATCAGGCATCACGGCACATAATGATGATGATTGTAAATTACATCTAATGTAGGGAGGTGATCCACCCATGGAAAATCAGATTAATGGGCATGCAAGAGCGAAGATCCTAGAAAAATATGGTTGATGGAATGGGATTTTTCTGAGAGCTGGTATAGACTTGACGGACTGAATGGCCTCAGATCACAAGGAAAAATGAAACACAAAGTATGTAGTATGAAGCAATGCCAAGGTTCAGATCATAATGGGCAAGCACCAAAGATAGGTCAAAAGAAGTCAGAAAGATGACCAGCTTTTATATTCAGTGAAGCGCAATTTAAACGTGAGTTTCCTTGCCATCCGGATCAGAACTGTTGACCAATCCAAAAATCGTTAAATATTTAGTATCCACTTTGATAATTTACCCGTGAAATGTGATAAGATTTGGCTAAACCTGTTAAAAATCTAATGAATCGCATATTGAAATGAAACATGGAGGGGGCAGTCACAAGAGACTGCAAATGCTGGAATCTGGAGCGCCAATGTACTGGAGGAACTCTCATGCTGAGCAGCATTCTGTGGGTGGAATTGATGATGTTTCAACTGCATCGTGATTAACCTGCATCAAGACTCAACAGACGTTTGTTGCTGCAGGGAGAGTGGGCAATCCTGATGGATAAATTGGGTGAATGATTGTTAATCCAAAATATTAGCCACTTCCATCTCCTTAAATGTACACGACCTGTTAAATGTTTCTGACTTTCCCTCTTATCTCAAGGTTCTAACAATTGCTGTATTTTGTATATTTAAAACCATATCTACATATTTTACTGTTAAACATGCTCACATTTGGATCTGGTTCTCTCAATAGGTGGGATTATTTCATAGTTCTAACTTGGCAATATCAATGCAGGGTAGGAGCTGGCAGAAGCACTACTCAGCAACACACAAGAAGCTGGATGAATTCAGCTGATCAGGCTGGATGAATTCAGCTGATCAGGCAGGATCTACATTAGGAAATGGATAGTCAACATCTCGTCTGGACACTTTGACCCTTCATCTGGACCACCCGAACCAGAAATATCCTGCTCCTCCAGCATTTTGTGCGTTGCTTCAGATTGCAGCATGTGCTGCCTCTCGCTTCTCTGAGAGTCCAAAAATGCTTCCTGCCCTGCTGACTTCCTCCAAGGTTTTACGTGTTGCTCCAGATTCAATCACTTGCAGTCACTTGTATCAGGAACATTATGAATGCACCCAAAGCAATATGGGTAGCAAATTATGTAAAAAAAAGTTTGGGGAACAGTTCGGAACAAGAAAACCCACCTTTAAATCGAGATGAACCGGATATAAAAGTTAGACAGCTTTCTGAATTCTTTTGACATAATAGTACAAAGCCTTAAGCCTATTTGAATTACCTATTTAAATATTCCTTCGGTACTTTTCAATTAAGAACTGAATTTTGACATCACTTCATGTATCAGTTTTCCTTCCTTCTGTTCAAAATTCTGTGCACAGGATTCCAGCAGGATTGATACAATAAGCAACCTGCTTTATAATAACTTGCAACCAGAAGGGAACGCAATGTACAGTAACTCAGAACCTGAAATCCCCCCCACACACGGACACGCCGCCGGGAACCCGAGCGATGTCCCAGCCTCAATAGGCCCTCACGCACAGTCTGCCCCTCCAGACAACAGCTAAGCGCGCCTGAATCGCAGCCCCCGGTACCTTCATCCTCTTCGTCCTCCGGATCTTTAAAAGTCGGCAAAGGGTTTAATAACTCCTCCAACTGCTGCGCGATGGAGGCCGCCATCTTTCTTTTGCCCTCAGCCCGAATGGAGCCTATTCAGGATGACGTATATCCGTTTGCAAAGACGACTTCCGGCTCGGGCTGACACATACTGCACACATTGCTCTTACGGCGCCCAGCTCGTTAAGATACCACTTACCGCAGTAATCTTTTGGGGATATCCTTCCCTATAGTTTTGTAAATAAAAACTATAAAAATATGATATTAACAATACTATAAATCAAAGTAGAGCAGCCTTAGAATGGAGAATAATATTTATTTCTCTAATAAAGCAAGCGAAATCGCTTTAGAATTCTTATAAAATTGTTCTGCAAGTATTTCGTCTTTATTTCTTTAATCTCTTGGGCTTCAATGCTTTAATTTTCCAAAGTTTTGAGGATTTTAGCATATTTACAGTAAAATAGAATGTATTAATATTCAGTTGCTGCCTAGCTGCAAGAGTTATGACAATGAAAATATTAGCCACTATTATTTCAATTTATCCACGTGATAAATGTACTGAGAGCGAAACATATAATATTGTACCAGTGACTCTCATTATCATCCACCAAAGCGTCTTATATATGAGTCCTCTGATAACACTATATTATCATAATTGATGAATAACTGGATTGAAAATTTATTGCTGCATCTTTCAATGTTATAGCTTATTATTTTAATGCAGTTTTTAAAGTAATATACCCATTTGGATTAAAAAGGTGTTAAAGTATGAAATGCAATTTATGTTGTTTAATAATTGTCTCAGAAATATAAAATTAGCTTTATGATAAGAAAGGTTTGCATATCATATTGGAATTCCAGGTTTATGTGTTGAGAATAATAACATTAACATCGAGGCAAATGTGATATATGTTTGCCCAATCAGACTGAAATCTCGCAAGAAGCAAGGAACTTATTTGTGCTCAGATAGTATTCAAGAGCATGGAATGACAATTTGCATCTTATGTATATGGACAGAGTACAATAAAGTATAGAAGTGAAATCCCCCATACAGAGAAGTAAAATTAACCAGAGCCTTATACATTTACCAGTGAAATTCGTTCCTTATTATGCCCTTAACTTATATTGCCGTCAACTATTGTCTATAACTCTAAAATCATTACTTTTGCTCTAAAATTAATTTCTCATATTTTGTAGGTTTGGATGCTATATTTTAAGGAAATATTCAATGTATATTTCTTTAATTTCAGTTTCTTATTCATTTAGACACCTATGTAATAAATTGTTCTACAGATGCTCTGGAAAGAAGAACATCAAATTGAATTAATAGTCAACAAAGAACTTGAAAGACAATTATTCATTTTAGAGGAAAGATTAAGTGTTACACTGAGTTTGTATCTTTGTGCATAAAAGAAACAGCCACATGAGCATAACACCTCTGGCATATTGCAATTATCGATTTACCAAAGATTCTTGTGTTCAAGGATTTTAAAAATTGCATTATCCGATGAATCCCAATTCCTACTTCCTATTCCTAGATTTCCCACTCCTTCATTTAAAATGGTGTAACTGTAAGCACTTTTTGAACTATTTACATGGAATGTTCCATGTTCATATCAGTAAAAGTGGTGTCAGATAATTGTTTTATGCAAGTGTTAGTTCATAATGTTAGAAACAAGGCTGGAGTTTATTATCAGGTAATAAACTTAAATAATTTAACAACTAACAACTTTTCTTTAAAGTTTAAAATTTTACGATTAGTCATTTAACCTATTCACTGTGATCTTCTAACTCGGTGGAACTGAAACAGTGAAGTTTTGCTGTAATTAATTTATCTGAAATTTCATCTCATCTTAAGAAAGTACATTCCATTAGAAATTGTAGGAGTCAATTTTAATACTAAGAAGTAGAGATGATGTAGATGTGAAGTTGACCAGTGATAATTTTGGAGGTAGTTCATTCAGTAATGGACTGATACCTAAAAAAACAACCAAGACGCTTCCAGTTCATTCTGTAACATCACCTTGTTCATAAACAGAGCACTGACATTTAAAGACACTAAAACATCAATTTTTTTATTAAAAAGTCACAAATTTATTCAACATGTTTTTTTCATTTATACAGTGAATGGTCTAATATGCAACAGAGGTCACAGAAGCTTAGGCCTATCATTATGACAAAAATTGATATCATGAGGAATTCTATACTGTATAAAGAAAAAGGTAGCAGCTATAGACTGCATATTTGACCATGTAGTAAAATTGTTTAAATATTTGACCTTTCGTTTCTGTAAGACACAAAAATAAAATCCTGTATGAATCTATATGAGCATTATTAACAATATGAATGCTTCCTATGAGAGAGCTAAAAATGAGCAAAGTTATTTTTAACACTCTCTTTCTGAACACTTTCTCCAGTGGATGGTGCAATGCACCTACAATAATTGTGCTATGACTTGTCTATTTGGCACCTTTCTAGTTTGTTTCTCCACTTTTGTAAACATACGCAAAAAAAATCACTTTGTACAAGTTGGAGCCGTTAACCATAACTCCAGTAATTTTTGTACATCTTTTTGGAAACAAATAAAAAGTTTGGTTACATGATGCCCGTTTGTTCAACTCGGATCAAGAGGTTCTAAAATGTTTTCTAAAACATTAAACTCCTGAATTAAATATAATACGTAAACAGTAGACTCTTTCAGTTCATTTATGAGCTTTTTGTTGTTCAGCTTTGTGTAGGTAGAGTAGTTTGCGTTGAAGTCTTGGGGGCTCCCGAACGCTTTTGTCTTTTCTGAAATGTGTACTTTTTTGGATTCTAAAACTCCGCTCAGAATGCCGTCCCTTTCAAAACTTGTTGCTCCACTAAACTCGTTGCAACTTCCTTTTCGTTTGATGCTTTCACTTTTTAAAAAGTGTTATTTTAGTTTGTTTTGTGACGAGTTTCGTTGATGATCTTGGCCTCGTTCTTGCTGACCGGGCAGCCAACGAACTGTCTTTGGGGTGGGATGGAGCACAGAGCGAGACACATTGTCAATTTCAGTAATTTCCGCCAAGTCGGAAGTCGTTACCAAACGGCTGCTTCATTCATTTCCGGAGGCGGATGTGACAAATGGTTGGCGTATCCCCCATTCGTGAGAGAGAAGGACGGGCTGGGACCTGGGCCGAACACATCCGCCGCCATCGTGTGCATTGACGGTCCCGTTAACCCCGGCTCTGGGCTGGGAGAGTCCCCGTGAGAGTGAGAGATCATGTCAGTAAACCTCTGGCCGTCGCCTGGCCCCGGAAGATTGGTCGGGTGGTGGCCGGGCAGTGGATGCTCGAGTCCGCCGAGTGGGGTCGCCCCAGGCCCGGAGGAGGGCACAAAACCCAGATCCACCGGAGTTTGAGCTTGAGACGAGGGGGGACCTTGAGGAAAGAAATCGTAATTGCTTCCAGGGCCGTAATATTCAGTCTGATAATCTGTGGAAGGAAAAACAAGACAAATAAGGATAAATATACAACAATAGGCAATCTTACACTTTTCAATTTCAGGACGTCAAATACAAATAAACTAAGAATAAATCCAGTAATCAGATAAATTAGACGTTCTTGTTAAGTATTAACACAGGATTGATCAAAAACAAAACCTGAGAATACGTGAACTCTTCATGATACAAATTTCTTAAAACGTGACATGACAAACTATGAAATTTCTAACTTGGCTTTGCGTTGAGATTACACTGGAAATTAAATCGCTGATTTTGATTTAACTCCTCACCACGTTCGCTTAGTGTTGATTAGAAGCAGCTCTGAATATAATTGGCCCTTGAATATACTAAATCCCAACCTAGTTAATCCGCTTCCAAGACACAGATAGGTTTACAAGTTGGATTGTAGATTAAACCACCAATAGAAAGTCTTGCACATGTATAGCCAAATTATTTCATTTCATTGGTATTCTTTGTAAGCCATTCAAATTGATCTACGGTCAACATGAAAATCTGTAACCAGGAACTCAATCTTCATCTATCTCTGGGAACCGCGGATTCCTGTATTAAGTTCTGTGGCAAATTAAAATAAATCAGGATCAACATACAAAGGTTGCTAACTACATTAAAAATTCATTCCTATTCAATAATACCAATTATATGGGAGGGCCTTAAACAAAACATTTGCAGAATTATAGATATTTTAATATTTATTGGCTTAATAATGTATTAAATTATTTCCCAGCTGCGGAACGGACATCAAGATCAGTTTATTTTTTGGGTGGGGTAGGTTTAATTATTTTTCCTTTTTGCTGGTGCCCCTTTATTTTTTATTAACCCGAAAGCGGTTGATCAGAATCCATCTGAATTCACGGCGGAATGAGCAGAGTACAGTGGGAACAAAAAGCATGTTTTTGCTCTAATTTATGCCCTATTTGTAAATCAGATTGTCTCCTTTTTTCTCTTTCTCTCTAAAGATTTCATTTCTGTAAGTGAAATTGAAGCAGATGTGATTGCAAACAAACGCTTGGGAAACTATTCTCTGTTATTAATCCTTATCACACAGAAGGTCTGGCGCAGCAGGGTCCCACTTTTTGAATAATGCTCACTCATTTTACACAATCGCAACCGCTCTCACAAAAACACCACTCAACTAGTCATTTTAGAGCATTTCGGCAAATAACAACCTGCCACGCTAGAATCATAGCTTGAAAAATACTGTAAAATAGTTTATTATTCTGGACCGAATTTTAAATCTGCACGTAAAATCGTTAGTTGCACAATTCAGTGAAAGTGTTTTGAAAGTAGTCTTCTATCTAAATGCTCCACAGGTATTAATATCATTTCGCAAAATGTTAAAATCCTGGTATTAAAAACAATGCTTCACTTACTAACGTCAAAAATACTTCCCAAATCTTGATAAGATCAATTTTTAAAAAGTTAGGACAGAGTTCGCTTAGTCCTTCAGAAAAGTGTCCTGAAATTCATCTGGATCTGCTTATCTCTTGTAAATTGTATTTTTGTTTATTTTTCAGCTACAACACTCTACATCCGATAATTCCTTTCTCCAGTTCAGCCTGAATGCACACTAATTTACATAAGTAAATGAAATGCTGAATATGCTTACTAATACGGGCCGCCTCTACTTAGTTAAAAGATGGGTGAAAATATTGATGGACTTTAAAATCTCGGCCAGCAGAATTATTGAAAACTTAAGTGCGCTCATGTCCACAGTCATTTTAATTTCAAATGTGTGGTTTCAGTGTGAGATCGAGCATGGGGTGATCCTAGTCAGTGGGTCCGATTATCGCTGTGTTTAGAGTAGCTTTTTTTTAATAATCTTTTTTTTCAGATACTTGAGAGACAAACGTACCAGCAATTAACAGCGCAGGACAATCCAATGTAAATGAAATGCACTCATCTTGGCAATAGTGCATCTTTAAAGAATACATTTTTAAAAGCATGCTGTTGTTTAAAAAAGGAATAGATACATTATTCTTAACATTAAAAACGCAGATTTACGATTTCAATATAAACGCTTTTATTTGAGTGGGCTGAAGAAATGTAGTTGAAACATTTAATGCTTCGTGCTACGGTCTTGTTACGAACCTCCTACTTAAGCAGTACATTCACGCCATATTAATTAACCCCATCCCCTCCTGCGTGCTTATTGTCGTTCCATGTTCTCGCCATCAAATAACAGCGAGTATGCTGTTTACAATCTACTGGAAGCCCCACCAGTAAGACAAGGAACACAGACATGGAAACTTTCTAAGCAGCAAAGTTAACAAATGTCCCAGCTGAGGAATGCGGATAGGTGTTTTTCAACATCTCAAAATATATAAATTAATAAAATTTTTAACATGTTCACCCTCTGTACACTTAAAAAATTGTATAATAAAATAATTCAGATACAAAACAGTTTCAGGACTTATTCTAACTATCCATTATTCTGATTAGATACGTGCCATTATAACTCGAACAGCAGCAATTATACCATGTATGCATTTTATTAATTCTTAAAATTATAAGTAAGCACAGTATATAACTTTGTTCACGGTACAGAATATGAAGAAACGGTTACTTAAGTCAAAGTAGGGAAAGGTGCAAAATATAGAATAAGGCAATATAACAAGTGATGCATCTCAATTTTTTTCTAAAATATTTCTTTCATTAAAAAGCGAAGTTCTCTGACTCCATGACTTTCCCTATCACACATGCTCTCCAAACTCTCTAATGGAAAACAAAGCATACAATTAAAACCAATTTAACACTAGCTAGTTTTAATAGGAACACTGGAAACCTTTAAACAGTTTAGAACTAGAACGCCATTGGTAAACCAAATCCTATGGGAATGTATCATTCTCCCACACTCTGTATTTTAATGCATGTACCAACATATGGTGTGACTATTTCAGATCTTTTTTTTGTATATTCCCGTGGTTATCCGAAGCAGACTATTTACTGCAGACACTACTTTGGGTGCGATCCCTGTTTCTCGGGTGTAATCTTTTGCTGCCTAGTTGGTTCCGTACATGAAACTGATCTGACATTGATAAGTAGGTAGTTTAGAGAAAAGATATACTTTAGCCTTAAAATAGCACGGACAGTCTCTTCCTATAATCAGTGATTGAATAAGTCAATAATAAGTCAATCAATGGCTAACTTCATACAGTATTTCAATTGTCCGTCAATATATGACTGTAAAACTGAATTTGCAGCCTCTTTCTCGTTAAATAAGTAATCAGTTTTTAAGCACATCCTGGGGAGTGTTTAACAGAAATGAATTGGGACTTACCCCCGTAGTAATTGAAAGGGCCGTTTCCCATCATGTCAGCCCCGTCGAGGCGATCTCCCAGGGGTCTCATCCGTCTGGGGCTGCGGAAAAACGCGTGTCTACGAGCCCCTAAAGCACTCAGCTGCTTCATCCGCCTCTCCTTGGACCTCCTGTTTTGGAACCAGACCTGGGGCACAAAGCAGCCACGAGAATCCTTTTATTTCGAAAATCCCGAGTTAATATTAAACCATACTTACAATGTAAACACGAAACTTCCAATCCCACAGTTTAGAATTAAGGGGAACCTGAAGTATATAAAAGATTTACTTAACTACAAGGCAACATTAAACTCAAACCAGTCTTGAAACGCAGGCTGCTAATATTTACATCGTAATGTTCAAAAGACGGAGGAAAGCCAGAAGCCTTTCCCAGAATAAAACATCGAATCGCTTTAACAGCCTTGCCAAATCTTTCGATAATATCGTCACAATTCCTGACTTCTCAAAGTTCAAAGTTAAAATAATCTCAGGATGGAACATGTCACCTGAGACCCATTTTCTTGCGGGCATTCGCAGTAGATACAAAGAAACACAATAGAGTCAATGTAAAACTCCACTCAAATAAAACAACCAATGGGCAGCAAATCCTTTGCAGTAACAATACTTCTAGAATGCCACACAGCGTTTGGTATATATTTTGAAGTTGAATTATAACTGGGCTTCCTTCTTACAACACACATTCATCTACAGAATCGGGAGATAAAGTAGAATAATGGCTGAACTGTCATATCTTTGGGGGGGGGGGGACTTTCCAGGAAGAAAGCGATTCTTAAAATAGAAAAAAATGTAAACGGTTTCGCTGCTTCACCTTGTAAATTTCAAAATAAAAGGCACTTATTGTTCGAATTAGAAGGTTCACAACATTATAATAAGCAAACATTTAATAATCCCAATATTGCATTGAAAATGAAATGAAATTTAAGTTTGTATAAAAATCACATAAATTGAAAAAAATGCATGAATAAAGTAAGACAAGTGAAGTGTTGTGAAACTAATTCCCGTTACTACTACCATAAGTAATTATTGTCACTGGCCTGAGGCCGATGGTCTCTTTATTTTGCCCAGGTCACCAAAGTGAAGGCCTTATACTTTGGATAGCCTACTTCACAAATCCTTGTTTATTCCACAGTTAAAACAAGTGTCGACAAAGTGTCAATTTTGCACTCCCCGACGGGTGTTTTCCCTGTTCCAGTAGAAACGCGTTTCTCTCTTCGCTCCCTCTGATTTAGGGCCTGTTCCCTCTACCCAGTCGAGAACTGGAGCGGTCGAGTACATGAAACGCTTCCCGAGTTCCTTCAAAATACAGCCGATAAATGTATATTTGCGGGGCGTGGGGGGGGGGGGGGGGGGCTTCATTCTCGCTCTTAGACTCTAGTTTGTCAGCTGCCAGAAAACTTAACCCGGGTATTCCCGTCCACCCTCCCTACCAGTTTATATCTCGATTCGTTCCATAAACAGCATCCTGCTATACATAGTTGGTGATAACCTACTGGAATATCTCTCTTTGTTTCCAGCTTGACAATTGTTCGCACTGTCCTGACCACATCATTACACAACCTCCCGATTTATTTGTATTTGTTTGGACCCGGCTTGACCTCTTGGGTGCAGTCTTCTTGAGTTCTCTCGGCTTCCCGTGTTCTCTCCTTACACATTTCACACAAATAAAGAGGTTTGTTTACCTAGTTTCCCTTATTTAGGTTCGGTTTTTTTTTTCGCGTTATATACGTTTCCCTACTGCGACGTATCCTACTGTGGCCATCTATCTTTTTTTTTGTTACTAGAAACTGCTCGGAGGATTTATCCTGAACCACGAGATGCACCCGCTGGTTAGCCGTTGGTAGCACGACCTCTACCCACTTGTCACGTTTGAATGACTTCCCCGATCGAAGCGTTCTTTATACAATTTCTCAATTTCAAAATATCTTTAACTCCATCTCCTGTAGCACATTTCCGTTTAAGCACTTAAACAGCAAGTTTTATATTGACTCGAACAATTGCATCCCCTCACACCCTCCACGTAACCCCGGCCACTAATCTGCGGTTACGTTGAAATTCGCAGCCTCGGGTTCTGGATGCCTCTCTTACCTGTATGACCCTCATGTTTAGCCCGGTTTCCTGAGCTAGCTGCTCTCGGATGTGTCTTGTGGGTTTGGGGGTGGCCGCGAATGCCGCTTTGAGAGTTTCCAGCTGTTTCGCTTTGATGGTTGTGCGGGGTCCCCGGCGCTTGGCTCCCAGGTTCTGTTCCTCGTTCTCGTTATTGGTAGTCTCTTTATCTGAAATATTGGCGATTTCTGAGTCCTTTGTGTCATCTTGTAAATGGTCTTGACAATCCGGAGATAAACTCTGATCACTACATGCCGTTACTGTACAACATACAAAATGACGGGGGATGAAGAATGTGCTCACATCAGGTAAATAGCCGATTTAACGATGATAATCGCCGAGATTTTATTAATAATTGATATATAGCCGCTTTGGAGCGCTTTTTATTGCATTTTAACATATTAAAATGAAATATTTACCTACGCCTATATTTAAGTGATACAATTATAAATTACCTAACAGCCCAAAATTAATCTTCCCCAAGCGCATCGTTCGTTAGTTGCGGTTACATTAAAATGAAAATTGCAAAACAAAATAGCAACGGGAATCAAAGATTAGGTATCTAATCCAGAACATTGGACACACAGAGTAGAGTCATTTGAAAACTACCTACACAAAAATGTACATTCAGCGACTCGCATAACGCATCAAATAACAAATGGTGTTTAAATTGCCAGCAATTAATACGAGTTGGCATTGTGGGTGAAATGGATTTTAAAACCATATCGCTGTGCCCCGTAACCGTTGCAATTAAAAAAAACATACAATCCGAATGCCCGACCATTATGTAATGCCGATTATCACCGTTCCATAAAATATTCGATTTGATAAAACACTCAAGACCAGATAACAGTAAAACTATGAGTTATTGATCAACATATTAGACTAAGCAGTACAGGGCCGCACTGTCGCCCAGTTTCCTAATAAGCATAAATAAACACACACACACACACACACACACACACACACACACACACACACACACACACACACACACACACACACACAGATATACATATACGGATATACAACGAGGACTTGGCCTTACGTGACAGCGGGCCGTTTTCTTTCGAATTATTGCTGTTTAAAAAATCGTCTTTGCAAACAAATTTGTTTTCGTCGATGATGTAAAGCTCTTCTCCGGTGGAAAGTTGTTTGTTGCATATCATACAAGTAAAACAGTTCAGATGAAAGACTTTGCTTCTCGCTCTCCTCACCAGATCGCTCGGGGAGATACCCTGATAGCAGCCGGCACACTTCGTACCAAAACGACTGTAAAGCACCACAGTAGCGGGAAAATGGTCAAAGGAATTCTTAATTCTGTTTAGTACATTGGTAGTTAACTACATCATACTAATCGGGTAGAACGGAGTTAATGGTGGATAGATTATTGCTAATACTGCTGTTGTCCTGCTCTAAAGTGTGTCCAGGGGCGTACAAACGGAAGAAAAGTTACCTATATTTGTATAGATCTGCATTATCAAGCAACGGAGACCAGGCTAAATCGTGACCGACACATCGGCGCGTGACAGATTGATCAGTGAAGTATTACATTTAGAAAATCGACTGAAAATGAGAACGGACTATTTATGAGAAGTTCCTGTCAGCAAACTGGCCAAAAGTGACAGAATGCTATCTGGGGGGGGAGGGGGCTTCACAATAAACCAGGTCGACACTATCGTGTAACTCCCAGCTTCCATTTCACAATGCGGCTAATTTTCCGTCCCATTCGCATAAACTATAGCGAAATAATATGCTTCGTCTCCATCCCAATTCAATATACACAACCTTTATTAAAAGATTTTGTGGCAATTTATCTAAAATATGTTGTTCATTATCCATAAAATTGAATCGAGTCGTGGTCACAGAAATGAAGAGTACAGCGAAAATTAATGCACACCTTCGGGCAGCTAACACATAACCTAGTCTATGTCCATTTCGACGTATATATGAAATAATTTGCCTGTTAAACTCGTGGGTATTTTCTGTTTTCCTCTTAAAATATTTCGGTACAATGTTTTAATTTTTGTTAACTTCTTGACCAAGATAGTGTTTGACGAAATTGTATAACAGGTGACCATAAACTATTCAAGTCTGTGCAAGTTTACCGACACATTTTTAAAGCAAGGACACGACAAACTTGTTTTATTTGAAAAAGAGCAGCAAGTGAGAAATGTGCTTTTCTTTTGCTAATACTGCAGTTGTCTTACTTCAAAGTGCGTAGCATGGCGTGTGTAAACTTTAAAAATGGCATTCTAGTGAAAACGACATTTTTAAAGAATCTCATTTTCATGCTGGGTGTAAAATTCATTGGATTAATAAATGTTACGTCATTTACAGGTGACGGCAGATTGAAATGATGATGGCGTATGATCCCGGAGGAGGAAGGAGATTTCAGGAGTGCCTGATTAGAAAGGTCTTCAAACTTGACATTAAACCATTCATTAATAATAACTGAGGGGGTGGTTGGTTCAATAAATAATTCCGGTATATAAGCGATAGCTAAAGGATATTTTGCTGTCTCATTAGATTGTGCAACTTGAATCAGGCTAACACTTTCAAAGGACTAGTACTGTAATAACTTAATTAAAGAAAATTAAATATATTACTTCAAGAGTTATTCCGCATATGCATGCCGCTTGGCTGTAAATGAAAGTCATACTGTACAAAGTTTGATAGAAATAATTGATTCAACATTAAAGATTAAAGTAACTCAGCATGTAAGCTATCACTGAATTTACTCTCAAACTTGGGTTGGACGTTTGGTTCATGAGTTTGGGAATTACAACTGTGCAGCTATTTGTTCGCTTTACTTGGGTAATTGCTAACAAAGATTTGCTCGTATGTGCTTTGTCTATGGTTTCTCTTCACACACTTATTATTCAAAAACGCTTATCACATCGTTACCCAAAAAAAAAGATAAAACAGCAAGAATGTAGACAGAGCCGATGGATTTCCTCTAGGGTTCGTTATTATTGATCTTTGCTTTAATTTGCCTCAGCAAAAGAAAAGTGCGAGTTATATTTTCTCTGCTGAATACACATTTTCCGCATTACAAGATCAACAAAGTTACAGATTGTGGTTTGAGTGGATGTGTGTAAATATTTCAGCTGTCCTACCATGCCGTGAAACAGTAAATAGTTCCGTGCAGGATTTATGATGAATAGTTAAAGTTACTATTTCTTTTCCTCGGGTAACCGAACAAGACATGCTTTATAAATGTGAAAGTTATCTAATAGCACTAATTAAGCTAGCTAGGAGACATGCATTATTTGTTTTCACCAAGCACTGTCTTGTCAAACAGATAAAATAACAGCATTTCAGTCCTGACATAACGTAAAACAAACTTGAAGCTAGCGCTATACGAACACAGCGTGACGCCTCAAAGCCATACTATTGCACTTACCGAAAAAAGTCGTTCTTGCAGTAGAGTTTTCCCTCTCGCGAAAAACATTTTTCTGTTAAATTGCATTTGCATTCGCAGCACTGAACACATTTCACGTGCCAAGCTCGGTCCAGGACGTTTAATAGGAACCTATCAAGAATAGGCCTTTCGCACCCCGCACAGTGCACCATTGTCTTTGGATTGTTCCCAGATAATGAGATAGCTGACGGTTAGATATTTGGCTGGTAATAATGAGGTCCTCGATCGTCCAGGAGGCTGATCCTTTAGAATGGCTGTTATTAAAGGGCGATGCTTCCAACGGATTTAAATGGCCAGCGTTCTTTCTTTTGAGGTAGCTGATATCAGTCAAAGAAAATCGAAGCAGGTGTACTCCTAAAGAAACAATCGCCCTCTTAAAGAAATTACTATAAAATAATGAAAAGCTACTCTAATTAACAAGCAACAGTGCTGTCACTCTGGAGTATTGAAGTAAATTATTTACTCCAACATGATGCAAAAGGTACAAGTGTTTAATTCGGCCGCTTGTCTCATAAGTATCTCTTAAGTTTGCTCGTATTAGCAAAATTATAATACATATATTAAATACTCCAGAAAGAAAAGATGGGTGACAGGCCTGTGGCAAGCATTGCTTTTGATTTCATGGTTCAACTTTCCTGATCTGGAAGAGAAATATCTCCAGTCGTGTTTACTGTACAGCTATAGTAGTCGTGTGGATAAACATGCCAATCACCGCCGCTGCTGCTCTGCCCGCCGCACGCGCTCACTCGACTGCATGTTTCTTGGAGCTCGCGCACACCTTATTCATATCGCCGTCACGCGCCCCGCCGCGTCACCGACGCCCCCGTCCAATCAGCCATCCGGGAGCCATGGTAACCATTAATTTATGACAGTTTTTTTTTGGTGTCTTTTTTTTCCCCCTGCCTTTGAAAGACTCGCAACATCTCGCCTAGAGAATAGCGGAAGCCGCGGCCGCTTCTGAGGTTTAGGTATAGTTGCAATTTTTTTTCCGCCTTTCTTCTGTCATATCCTTCTGGGGTTTTTTTTGTGTATTTGGAAGGTTCATTTTGCAATTTTCATCGCGGTCGAACGGTTGACTAAAACAAAACCACAAAATGCAAGAAAGTATGTTTACATGTTCAGGCCCTCTTTCCCCTTTTGGGAGTTTTCATTTTGCCGCTGGTTAGTCATACTCTTGATTGTATGTGGGTGAAAGAGCGGGAGAGAGTGAGGCAGCTAAAGTCAAAGTCTGCATCTTTTCCCACGTTTTCTTGGCTTGTGTTCCGATCATTCTGCAATTATAAATTGCAGCAGATTGATTGCCCTGTTTATAATCATGCGGTAAGCCAAAACTGCTTGGCAGAAGTTACGATACCTTCGTAGGGACCAATCAACGTGAAATAATAAGGATATAATTTCAGGGTGCTGGGTGGGGGAGGGGTTCGGGTGCTGTGTGGGTGCCCATCATCAGGTGAAAATGCAAGAGCAATATTTGGCGTTTGATGAAATCACAGTGGTGGGGTGAGTCAGTAAAATAGTTTCAATATGCATGAGCATTTTGCCCGCCTGCATTTTAACCTTTGAAGTCGTATCCGCTGAAAACGCGAGAGACTATATGAAAGACCTAACAAGTCATTTTATCACCTCTTCACTTGTTGATGAATGCCCTGTTCTACGGGAAATGCTTACTCTGTCATCTATAATGGACGTCTCCCCCCCCCCCCCCCCGATTTATCTCAAATTCAACACCAAATAGTGCTAAACATATTTGCATATTAACGTTAGAATTTAACTTTTTTGATGTTTGTGTGTATTGCATCTCACGTCAGCGCGAATGGAAACAAGAAAGGCTCAATCCTGTAATCCACTTCTCTATCAGTTGATAGATCACACTGGCCAAACCTGGGGCAAGGTGAAAGTTAAACATTTGCATTTAGTTTAGACTTTCGCCATACTTTTCAAAACAAAACGTCTGCCTATTGTCCGCCTGAGATCAATTTTCTCCAGGGCCAGGTGGGAATGGGCACACGTTTTATGTCTTGTCTGATTAAGGGAGCAGAATGGAGGCGCAGAGAACGTAATAAGGATATAACACTCCACCCAAACAACATTTTCACAGTTTCCAGTTTTACTTGGGTAGGCGCTGACAGACTGGAGTTGAGATGGACCAGGATGCAGTTTGTCTGGAAACACAAGGTCGTGTTTGCAAACATTTACTTGGCTATGATACTAAACACTGTGAACTGCAGTGTCAGTACACATCAATTAGCGAATGCTGCGACTGCTAGACAACATTTGTGGTTTTAACAGCACCGTATTCCAGTAAGCGCCTTTCGGTACTCTTTGTTTTTGCATAGCATGCTATTATTTCTTCTCGGGTTCCTCCAACGCTTTATCACGTTTTTTTTTAGATTCCATGTGATGAACCAGTGTATCGCCACGCTAATTCGACACTTTTGGACAAAGTATATCCCCCGACAATTGGGTAATCGTTTGATAAAGCGCGCCGACTCTATCAATTTCTTCAACACGTTTGTGATCTCGCACCTTTCAGCGAGAAGCAACATTTTTATACCATTGCGGGTTATCTCTCACGGTAACCGCGAGTGGTCGTCAACTTAATGGATACGTTGGTGAAAAGACGATAAATAAATGATCCATGATACCAAAATGATGGGGGGGGGGGCGGTGGGGGAAGCCCTCTTTGCTCTCCGCATATGGTTGGGCATCATGGTCAAAATTTCCCCTGTTCAAAGTAAAGTCGCAATATTCAGCGAGCACCAACTTTCCTGTCTGCTTTGTTACTCAGCTGTTTCTTGAGCGAATGTCGCTGACCTGCCACTCACAGCGCAGATTCCCTTCCAACCGACACTTCACAGTTCCTAACCTACGCACAATCTTTGCAAAAAAAAATCAATAAACTCTTTCTGCATATGGGCTTCTTCTCATGCAAAAGGGAGAAGCGTGACTGGTGTGGACTTGGCCCTGCAGACTACACAGTGACAGCTGTAGTCTTCTATCTGGGGACTTCTTTCCTTTGACACTCTCCCAGATGACATGTGTTGGTCAGGAATGAATAGAGATAAGAGATGAGCAACATCTTTGTGACCATCGTGTCTATTTCTACTTCAATATTTTATTCAGCCGCAAAGCATCTGGTTATATTATAGCAACACAGGCTTTACTGAAATATCAAAGAGTTTACAGTTAGGTGTCGAAAGTGATTCATTTGAATACCTCACACAGCCTAAAACGTGATGTAGTTAGGAAACGTGCGCTGTATTTAAGAATTCAGCGTACAGTTTCTGCACTTACAGTAGTTATGTTATGCAATTAAACAATCTTGGAAGTTCAGCATTCTGAAACCCTGAAGTGAAAGTGACTTGATATTAACAACCAGGACAGGTGAAACGAAACGTCGCCAGGTTTAACAGAGTTTAATCCGCATGTGTGTAAGAACGCCAGAGAGAGGGAAAACACTTCTTTAGTATTTTGTCCCATGCAATATTAAGGACATGTTACGAGAGGTTTAATCACTCAGGTAAAAGGCTTGTTCAAATCACGTGATTGGATGTAACACTAACATTTGCTTAACTTTGAAGTGAAGGTATTTATTTAAAGCGTAGAAAAAAAACTGTTACACGAATTATGTGTGTTTGTGACGGGGCGGGGGAATTAACGTATGGAGCCGGTTTTCGGTTTTACATGAAGTACACTCAATCAGTTTCGACAGGAGCCACGATCAGAGGCAACCTTCCGTCACCCTTTCTTCAAATTACTGAAGTGAAATGTAATCAACTGATTACATCGGGAATACGAGTAGAGTGCACTTTTTGACCCAGCTTTGTAAACGAACTTTCCAATTTTAACCATCTATTTTCAGCTCGCAAGTATAATTGCATAAAAAAGTGATTATTGGACACCACGCAGAGCTGATATAGATCCAAATCGCTCACGGAGTAGAAAATATATGTTGACCAAATAATCTGCTCTAATTCATTTAGAAATATTTTCTTATGGTGGCACGGCATATTGTTCATTTTAAGTCGACTGGCTCTGTTGAGAGGCAGTCAACATCACCGAGATTCAATATCCAAGGATGGAGAGTTTGCACAATGATGCAGTCATTCTTGACGCCTAAACTTAAAACCCCGCCGCGTGAATTCACTCTTAACCCCTTCCCTTTAGAAAATTCCACAGGGCGCGATTTTACAGTACCTCATCTAAGAAATGACCATGACTGGGAGGAGAAGATTTATCAGCAAAGGCTCAAAGGCTGGCGGTATTAACAGGTCTAGAATCTCCTTAGCTTCATCAAAACAGCCAGTCACAGCCAGTGGCTGTCAGCGCAGAATGGAAGGAGATATCGATTGAAAGTGAGTGCCCAGTCATTGTGTATGAATGTTAACGGGTCCAAACACGATTCACAAACTCAGCCTTTTCCTTTACAGGAGACAGCAGCTTCACGTCTTTGTCCACGAAGAATAGGTGCTACCACTCTCCACTTTCCCCGTTCTCCAACGCACTTTATTTTCATTGTATACTAATGTTACACATCGAACGTTACCTGTTGGTGATCGTGAACAGTGCTTTCAACAATGAACACGTTATGCGTTTACACAAAATTGTTGTGGATAATAGTACACCAGGCCAAATATCACCTGTTGCCAAATTGAGTAGATTGGAATAATTCATGCATTTTGTTAAGAATGTTACAGATATATTATTTTATAATCTTGGAAATAACGCACTTCCCTGATAACTTCAGGCGTAGTGGGTACCTCTTTGGAGATTTCAATCTGTTTTAAAAAGTTATGATATAGTGTGCATCATTCACTAGAAAAGTTTTAATAAAATAGCAACTTGGAAGACAATTTGCGCAGTAGTGGAATTGCAAGTTTCGATATGTAATTTATCCTCTTTCCAATAACCTGTACAAAATACACACAGGGAACACCTGGGGAGATCACCACCAAGTTATAATTGTAATTTGATGTTCAATGATTATACTTGCTAATACTTACCATTAAAGGAATAGCATATTGAAAGATCGCCAGCTACTTCTGTCTATTTACAAAAAAATATCAAAATTCAAGATGATCGTCATTCAACAAAATGAAATGACCTTTGGCCTAGTATCAAAAGCAACCACTTTGCTGCTTTGAAAGCGATGAAATTGCCCTTCATGTCAAAACCAATCTTACTATACGTGTTCCAGTGACTTCCTCCAAATCCTCTCTAGTTTCCAACCCCGCCCCATCCCCTTCAACCCGACCCCCACCACCACCACACCGCCCGCACACACACACACACACACACACACACACACACACACACACACACACACACACACACACACACACACACACACACACACACACACACACACACAGAAATGTTAGACTTGGGGCATCAATAAATAGAACATGGCACTCAATAAGTGACTAGAAAGCCTAATTATGGAAACAGAGACTTGCTTTACAGTACCAGTTAACCTAACTACTAGAGATTAAAGCACAGAAGCTACAATACACCATTGCAGCATTGAAATTAAGTCAAGGGCAGTTGTCAAGTTCAAGTTTACAAGGGAAATCCGTATTGTTCATGTTTTTAATCATCAGCTTCTTTGCCCTCCCCCATAGCACATGTGACTCTATCGGTAGAGATCAGACTGGTTGCTGCGCTCGCAAAGATCCGTTATTTCCCCACCCTCCTCTTGACCTCTCTGTCAGAAGATGCGGGTGACACTTGTGATAAACTGAGAAATACACGGCGAGGTTGTGATCGGCCAAGTGCAACTGGATTACAAACAACTGTGAGATCTCCCGTGACATGAGTGGTATTGCAACAGCTTCGCATCAAATGGACCACGAGTTGATCCTTCTGTGATGCTGTAAATTTCGACTTGACAGACAGTATCCAAAGGTTGTAGCAAGCTCTCATAACCTTCCCCTTTGAACTATGTAAACCGCACACTTTCAACAATACATTAATATCCATTCAGTCACAACACTGTCTCTCCTGGCATGGAAAGTTTAAATTTATGTTCAATATAGATTAAGTAACTTAATTCAATGATTTAAGAAATGGGATTGAAATATAGTATATGATGGTACCTTACTAATATAATTTATTTGCGATTATACTTCGATCAAAGAAATCAAGTTCAAACATTAGCCCAGTCATCAAAACCATGGGAATTGAGATCGCAGCAAACCGCCAGCCAGATATTCAGTTTTGGCTTTTGACCAACAAGTTCTGTTGAAACCATTCTGATTGTTTTACTTTTGCTTTCTTTTAGTACCTCGATTCAATAAAGCGCGAACACGTTCACTAGGAAGTCCAGATAATCGAAGATAAACGAGCGCGATTAACGTTAAAGAACCAAAGTACTGTACAGGGCACACAATTATTAGATAAGATGCTAGATTCTGGAAGTGCGATGTTGTAGATTTGTGTACCTTAGGAACACAGACGCTCAGATTTATATTTCGATTTAATTAAGTGACGTGTGTAAATGCAATATAAATCGGAAAGTATGAAACTACAGCAGAACTTAAATGGTTTAACAACTTCGTGTTATTTAGATTACAACTGATCTGAGTTGATTGCAACTAATTGAAAATACGGTGCAAACTGACTCTATGAAACAAAATTAAGCCACATAATGCTATCATCACTTCTCGCGTGTGGACTTGGCAACATTTTGATCTGCTTTTATTTGGCTTAGTAAGAGCAGAATTCATTAGGCGGCACCCTTAATAATGCAGCAATACATTTTTTGTACCTAGGAACTGATATTGAAAAATTCAGCACACAGGTCCTGATCGTTATGTCCCCCTCTGCCACTTTAACAAAACAAATAATATATAAAATGAAACAGCGTATAATGCACGAGAACAGCAATTAATGATTGTTGTGCTGAAGCTCCTTTAAATTATAGATTTAAGTAGAATTATGGTCCTATATATATATGTTAAGAAAATGAACGAGTTAAGCCAATCAATTATTCCACCTAATAAAAGACATTGCAGCTTTGGAAGCAGTCAAAAGGGGACTCATTAATCTAATACATAGGACGAGAGGGTTTTTCTGTCGAGAGCGGCGTGATAGTCTGGGTCTGTATTCTTTGGGGGTACAGAAGAATAAGGGATAACTGTCTTCAAACATACAGGATCCTAAGAAGGCTTGACAGAGTCGATGTACAGAAGTTTCCATAATGGGACAGTCACGAACAGGGGAGCACGGTTAGGGGCGGTCATTTTAAATTGAGATGCGTACACAGTTCCTCTCTCAGGGGGTAATGGGTCTCTAGAATTCTCTGTCCCCGGGGATGGTGACTATTTAGATACATTTCAGGTCGAGATAGATATATTCTGTTGAATTGCGGTTTATGGGGAAGGAGTTCCAAGAGGAGATGAGGCCAGTACAGATAGCAGGGTAGACTAGAGGGGCCCAGAGGCCATCTTCTGTTCCTGTTTTCTTCTGTTCCCCTGAAGAGAAACTCTAAGTGCAACAAGACTCCAGTTACAGCAGAGCATGACAGGTTGCTTGGAAAGATTTGACTCTCGTTTACCTCAGTGCATCAATGATAAATGATACACATCCTCTCGGGAAGGCTCGCCAAGAAAACAGATTGGAGGGGTGGAAATTAGTCGAACATTTGGTTGATCAGGAACTTTTTTTTGCCAGGGTTGGGCATTCAGTAATAAAAGTTAACGGACCGAACCAATTGGTAAGCAGGAACAAGATAAGACTCTAGATAAATCATGCTTTCCATTGATCTCCCAACTTTGAAAGAATCTTTAGTGAAGTGTCCCTAGTGAAATTTCACGTTCATATGTGCACTCAATGTCCACTTTATAAGGTAAAGGAGTGAGACCGGGTGTGATCTTCTGCCGCTGTAGCCCATCCACTTCAAGGTTCGACGTGTTCTGCGTTCAGCACACAATACTGTCAGCTTGAACCAATCTGGACATTCTCCTCAGACCTCTCTAATTAACAAGCTGTTTTGGCCTGCAGTCTCTGAGATACGCAAACCACCCCGCCTGGCACCAACAATCATTCCACTTACATCACATTCCCTCCCCATTCTGATATTTGATCTGAACAGAAACTTCGCCTCTTGTCCATGTTCTTATTATGCAATGAGTTGCTGCCGCATGATTGGCTGATTAGATATTTGCATTAACGAGCAGGTGTGCAGGTGTGGTTAATAAAGAGGGCACTGAGTGTCTGTCGAGGTTTTCGAAGCAGAACTGTAGTGCTGTGGGTAAAAATTATCTCCAGAGATGACTATTCTTAATATTGCATGTTGCTTTTCACTGCTATACTTTGTAGCAAATTCGGAGATGGTATTCCCCCTATTAATTGTGCCACACGCTATTGTTTCACCTGCATTTGGACAAGGGGTTGTGAGTACGTGAACTTTCCCCACCATTCCATCCTCTCAGCGGAGGCCCGCAACTCGCCTTCGAGCGGGAATTGTGGAACTCAAAACATCTGCCAGTCGCGTCGAGAATATTGACCAAAACAACACAATATTTTCCCCGATTAAAAAACTCACTGGCAGCCTGGATTAGAAATTCGATGAAGGCTATAGATCTTCCTGAAGTCTTGTCACTAGGACAGCTGCTTTTTTCGCTCCAAAGCCAATAATCTAAAGGCACAACAGTGTCGTTCCTTTTCCTTCTATTTCCCTCATTGACTCCACATCAAGCTCCAAAACTTCAGTGAACAAACTTTTAAATCAGTTATGACATCGATCAACTTCATTTTACCCCCGAGGAACCTTGTGCTACTTCTGTAACGGTTAGCAAGTGTTCAAAGTAATCATCTCCGCCAACAGATATAATTGAATAGCTTAAAATGTTTTATGAAAAGATACAGGGAAAGAGGCAAATTGTCCACCCAACGTTGAGTTTCCCAGGGTGATTCCGTTCGAGCAGGCGATACTATCAGTGTGATGTTAAAGGAAAAAGAACACATGCTACAAACTGATGCGAGAGGCTGATAGATTGCAATCGGCCTCAGCGCTACACAGCAGGCTTGGGAATAACGGCAGCCTGAGAAATATAAATGGTTTATCAATGGCGTTAGGCGGGGAGAGAAATTGCATGGGAAAGAGAGAGTCCGAGAAGCAAAATGGAACACCACTCCCAAGAATGTGATCCCAATCCCATTTTACCCATATTCATTGTGTCATTGTGTGTGTGTATGTGTGTGTGTGTGTGTGTGTGTGTGTGTGTGTGTGTGTGTGGGCAAAAGCACTATCGAATCCACGGTTTATATTTTATTTCCGCTAGATCAGAAGGGAGATATAGCTTTTTTTTCGCGCTGGGAACGGGTGCTGGGGGAGAGATATTTTATTTATATTTTACGGTTTTATGTTAGCGACGTGTCAAGGAGACAAAATAAATTGCTAATGCATAAGCAAAACCCGAGTGCTTAGGCTTGCTGCGTGTCAGAACTGTGTGGAAGGAGTGGTGATATGGGATTTAGAACGGATGGGAGGCTCTGAGGGATTTAAGCTGAAAATTACTCTCTCGTCTTGTACAAAATCAGTGAGTGATGATGGGCTTTCTGAGAGAATTTGAAAGCGCCAGTCCTAGGGCAAAAGACTGGCTCTGGCTTACTTACAAAAAAAAGCATTGGGTAAGAAAGAGCAGCTTGACAAAGAATAGGTGCGTGCACAAAACGAAGGTATCGCTTTCATTGCGCCTGGGTGTTTGATTGAGAAGTATAATTTCCCAAAGTCCATTAAAATAAAGACAATGACCATTTATAAAATGTTAAACCGTATCTGCAAGTTCAAGACTTGACCTAACATTACACTAATTTTTTTTTTGCTTAATCTAAAGAGGTCGCATGCCTATTAACTCTCAGCATAGAGTTGTCAGAAATCGCAAAGAATAAATTCACATTGGACTATGCGATAAATTAATATTAGCAAAACAAAACAGTTTACAGAAGACTGACCACTACAATACATTCATTCCAACAGACCAATGAATTAAAAATGGCGGCCGTTTTGACTGGGGACCTTAAACCCAAACGTGCATGCTTGATAACGATAGCCAAACCAACTTTAGTATTTTCATTTGACCAATTAATTCTGCTATTTATTTAACGGGGATTCTACTTTCAACGACCACGCGCAAATGCCGGAGTTGGGAAGGTTCTTTTGGAACTTTCAGCAGCGTGATATATTATGGTTATGGTGTCATTCGTGTCCTGAATGTTACAGGAATATAAATGGCTCCGAAACTGTAAAGGTTTCTTTCTCATATTTCATATGTGTAAAAAAAGGGGGGAATTTGTAAGGGTAATTTGAATTTACTACACACCTGAATGATTGCATACAAATAGGTATAGCATTTGCTGTAAGTGCCCTGAAAGCCTGAATTAAGCCTCTTGGAATTTAATCACCAGACACTTAAAATAACACATCCATCTAGTAATGTTTTTATACAGTTATATAAGATTTTGATATGATTTCTGACATTATAATAAATTATGAATCTGATAGAGGAGGGATAAAGGACAATAGTCTCAACTGTCCAACTTCATATATTGCTAAAGGCAAAGCCGATTGAAATACGATTAATCCGCCATGAATCATATCACCAATCCTAAAAATTTTTAAAGAGACATCATTTGGAACAAAGTGCCGAAGGTGGGGTGTGAATTTAGGATGCTAAATGCACCATTTCTTTCCATGCTAAATTGAAACATACGTCCTTCGTTTCCCTCCTTTTTAATTGCATAAGTAATTACAATGGCCACATTGGCACTATTAAAAGGGGTTACTATTTCTCATCGTCCAGCTATAAACCATGCTGTTCGTTGTGACTCGTTTTGCAGACACCTTTTCGGTGCCGGTTGTAAATAAAGCCTTTTCAGCAGACCCTGGGTATTAGTTCTCACCCTGATTACAGAGCCTACTCCATATGCTGGATGATGAGGTTATTGAGGAACTGGAGGTCACGGAAGAACTTGACACTCCTCCTAGGCTGACCAAGTGGCCACTTAGTCAGGCTTGGAGAAGTGTCAAGTTGAGCAAGGGTGTAGAGGTGGAACAGCGACATTCGAAACTTTGGGTTGTGGGGTCGGGCGTTAAGTTAACCTTCTTGTGCCCTTTGCCTCGAATCCGGCCTTGGCAACAATGTCTTTGATGTACTGAGCAATTTATGAGAAGCAATGTTGACATAGAGAGAGACATTCCGATCTTTCCTTTAAGAAGACGTTCTTAATTTATTCACATCGCAGTTCCTGGTTTTAACAGACAAATAACTCACAAAGCGACAGAAAGAAATCAAAGTTGCTTAGGGGAAGGATTAAGGAAGCACAATGTTAATAAATTATATATACATTCTGTGCAAGGTATACAGACGACGGAAGAAGGAAAGAGAATTAAAATATATGAATAGTACCAATATCATTATATAAATCATTATATAAATATTGTAAGTATTCACAATTTTAAACAATAATGCTCAGGCGGTAAAACAAGAATCTTTGAATGTCGAAGAGTTCAAAATATATATTCGGAAAAATAAAAGTAACTGATTTCGTACTTTCCTGACATTTATTTATACAGTCCCTTATTATTGCTAAAATGTAAATTTTGAAAATGCATTTACTAAGGCCGCTTTAGCTTGGATATTATTGCAATGATTTAGTTCTTTTAGTATGCTTCTATTTTGCCACCAACTTTTGGGATGTCCCCGGCATCAGCAGTAGCCAAGCCCTGATGAGTCCTTGACGTTGTAACTACGAGTAACCCCCAAAGGATAATTGGTAGTCCAGTGCGAGTCCAGTACACGGGACTGGATATCTGTTCAGAAATATATTTATATTTGCCTTTAAAAAAAACACGAACTGACTTACGACGCTTCTGGAAACTGGGTCTTAACGGCATCAAGACAGAGTCGAATTTCATGATAATTAAACTCGCTGTTAAGTACAATCGAGAGTTAATTGTTATTTCTGAAGTGATGACTGGGGATAAAACGTGCAAGCGAATAAGCCATTTCTACTCCTGTTTGTGTCTGTGCTCTGTAGGCTTCACAGAACACAGATAATTCCTGGTGACAGTGCTTTGAGCCTGCCGAGTTAAAACCAAAGGTTTAATCACTCCATGCGCACCGAATACCAGGCACGGGGTGTTCTCATCGCTGCTCGCACAAGCGGCACAGAAACAAGGCCTAATCCCAATGCTTGCCCTGGGGTCAGTCAGTGCCTTCAAGGGTTTAGACGACGCAAACGCCAGGATTCACTCGCTGCTTCGGTGATGTACCGCGGGGCAGCCCCGCGGAGTCAGTAACCGTGGAATTAAATCGTATCTCAGATGGATCTTTGCAAAACTAAAACCACCCAATAGCTGCAAGGGTAAACAGCATCATAAGGCGACTTTCGCAAAGCATACAGTTCTGCACGAGCCAGAGCGATACTCTGTACCCCGGAGACCCAGTTCACATAAATTGTAATACCGTGTTGGGAACCTCCACTTTAACCTTTTAAAGTCTTCAGTAGCAACTATTTTTACCACAGCAAATCTTATTTCTGGCATACAGTATGTTGACACTCCAATTCTTTTTCCTAATGAGTGATTTCGCTATTGCGAAGATCGCTTTTTGTTACTCACCTTTAGCAAAAATTTCGCTTTTCCAGCTTATCATATTTTACCCTTTCTGTATTTTTTACCCTAATCACGCCCACCCCTGCACTCGTGAAAATAGCTATTCCTTTCGAAAATCAAATCATGCCTGATACAACACGCACACACACACACACACACACACACACACATTCATTGAACACACTCCCAACACACTCCTTCATGTTAAAGTAAATCAAATTTAAGGCGTTTAGTATCAAAGTACCTGTATATCACCATATACTATCCTGAGATTCTTTTTCTTGCAGGCATTAAAAGAAACACGAGAGTATCAATGAAAAACTGCACACAAACAATATGCAAAAGAAGACAAACAGTGTAAATATAAATAATAAATAACTACACAATATTGAGAACAAAAATTGTAGAGACTTTGAAAGTGAGTCCATAGGTTGTCGAATCAGTTTAGTGTCGAGGTGAGTGTCTACACTAACTTCATTTAGAGCTTAATTCACTCCATGCTGCTATACATTGGACTTTGATATATAATCTCTTCCTTATATCTCACATCTCTTACCTGGACAGCTGCTCCCTGCTTTCACAAGCTTCAACACTGCTGGAGATAGTCTCATACACACAATTCCCACAGTGCTGCTATTTCTTGGTCTCGATCTGATCTGTGAGCCTCTCGGATAAATAAAATAGAAAAAGTATGCAAACACTCAGCAGGCCAGGCAGCATCTGTGGATAGGGAAGCAAGTAAAAGATCCTTCATCAGAGGTTAATCTCTTGTTCCCTCGACCGGCAGCATTTGATTGTCCTCTTTCTCAGAAAGAATTGGGGATGGGATCTGGAATAAACAAAATTAAGAAGTAGGAGAGAAAAGTAATGAAGGACAGAGAGTATAGGGAGTTTGTGAAAATAGGTGTGATAAAGAGATGTTTTTGCAGTTAATCCCATGCTAGAGGAATGCGAGAAACCTTGGGATTTCTAGTATTGTCCATTCAATAATTAAAATAGTGAAACCTAACTCAAAAATAGGTCTATAGCAATTCCATTGTCCATAAATGTAAGAGTTTGATGAAATAGAATGAAGTTATTTTCAAATAGCAATTGGGAAGAGAGATGAGAGATGTTCTAAAATTAAATAAAGTGTGTGCTTGTGCGTGTATAAATCACTGTTTCAATTTAGTTGCACAAGTTCAGCTCAGAGTCTGAGAGGGAGGGAGAAATCCAATGATCAACATATGTTGCAAAAGATGGCAGAATTGGAATGAGGCAAATTAGAGTGTAGGGGAGATGTGATGGACAAGGATCAGTGAAGGGAATGCAAGTGCAAGTTAGAGAACAAATCAGAAAACATCACAAAAAGCATTGAAAGTTGAAGTGGGTGGAGGGAATTGTATACAGGGGAAGAATATTAATGGATGCTTAAGGAATACAGAAGTTATGAAAATCAGACAGTGAAAGGAAAAATAAGAAATAATTAGTAATATATTGTAGGATTTGCAGGGCTGTGGTTGTACGAACTCTTGAGAGAAAAATATTATGAACAGAAAAAGCATTTAAAAAGTAAATTTAAATAATTTTAAATCAAGAAGTTGAAAAAGGCAACTATTAAAATAAAGAAATACAGACCGAATGCAGGTACCAGAGGGGAAAGATGTATTTTGCTTTGATTACAAAATATGCTTCCGTTGTTGATGGGGTAAGGGGCAGAGACATAAATTTGTTCTCAGGACGGTAACAGGAAACCTACAATAGCAGAACACCAACAGAAGAGCAGAAATGGAAAATCTTTTCTTAACCAAACAAAGCAGTACAACTGGATCTGCTAAATGAGAGATAAAGAGTTTTATTATCAATATTTATAATATGGAGATCATACACAAAATTGTGGACAATCCAAAGCATCCTTAGGTTTATATAGTGTAATATCAAGTCTTTCAAGAGGATCATAATTCATGTCCAATAAATTACATGGAAAGTGTTAATAAGCTAGAAGATATATAAATAAATACAAGAGATTCTGTAGATGCTGGAAATTCAGAGTAACACACACTAAGCAGGTTCGACAGCATCTATGCTGAGGAGTAAAGTGCCAATGTTTCAGCTAAGACCCTTCATCAGTTATTGCAATATCATAATGAAACAAAAGATTTTGAACATCTATATGCATTTCCCCTCAGTGCATTCAAACTTAAAGAACCAAGCTTTGCTCAAACCTTCTTGATGGTACTCTGTGACAAATAGTGTTTGTTAGTGTTCCTGCAAAGTGTAGTACCTTGCAATGATTTGATATGTACTAGGTCCTATATAAAATTTTTATTTTATGCATACGAAAAGACTCAGTATTCAAGAAATGCAAACAGAATTCTTGCCTGCTCAATTTTGAACCAGCTCAACCAGCATTTTAATAAAAGGAATTAAAGTGAAACAAGAAATGATGATTGAATTTGCACGCTATCTTTATAGTTTATTGATATCTTTTTCTTTTTCAGTAGTTACAGTAAACAAATCTTTACTGATTAGTATAACACATTATAATTCATATTAACCCAGTTTGTTATGATGGATCTGAAGATGAATGAAAAATGAAGGAATTTGTTAGAGCCTTATCCATAAACAAAAGGCTGTAGCTATATTTACACAGTTACATAGCCGATACGTGTGACCAGCCAATATTTATAGGGATAGCAGGGATTCCATATTTGAAGGAATGATATCATGTACACTATTTTCAGATTGCCATGTGTAGGGCTGGAGTGCATTTGGAAAGTTGAAATTTGAAGCACACCAAAAAAAAAAGAATGCTGAAACATGTAGCAAATTTCACACAGCCAAGTTTTATGCTTTTTTAAAAATTCTGTTCCAGGTTATCCTCTCCTTCATGCCATTCTGTGTTCCAGCTGGGACAGGAAGAACAGGCAACCTGCTCTGAGGCCCTTGCTAATAGCTCCTCTGTAAATGGAGATGCAAAGCACAGTCTGGGATGACTCATCCCTTGATTTTTCTTTCTCATTGGGAAACCTCTCTCTCCTATTTGGCACCTCTCCCTGATTTCCTGGTGTGGAAGATCATGGGCGTAAAACCTGCACCTACTGTTCCTTGGCACAATGTTCTGGCATTTAACCAGATTAGAATATACACTGCTACATGTTAAGACTGAAGAACTGTCATTGATCTAACATGTATTATAAACTTCAATATGGAAAATATTTAAATTTTAATATTTCCCAAATTATCAGATTGTGCTCTCTGGATTCTATTTGGTTTTATCATCAATTCTATGTCATATGATAGAACATTCAATGAAGCGGTAACTATATATTGAATATTGTGCAAATTATACCATGCACTTTTATGTATAATATATAAATAGTAATCTGAGTGTGAATTGTCTGTCAATCTTGGCAACTACTGGTAAATAATGTAGATTTTGGTGATTACTATTGGTTGATCTGACAGTTATACATATCTGGAATAAAATACACTAACTAATACACCAGTTCAGCTTGTAGATGTCTGCCTTTCACTCCCTCTCTCCACCCCTTTATTATTCTCCAGTGAGAAGTTATATTAATGTCTATCTCTCAACATGATAGTCATTTTTTAACAGGCTTCATCAATAATACATTAATTTCAGACACACAGACTCATCTTCTTCCATCTTTAATGTGTAGTCCAACATTCTGAATAAAAGTAACGCGACAGCTCTCCTGGTGGAACTGAACTGCAAAAGCTACAAAAGCTCCAGCTCCTGTTCCTGGTTTTTGGTGTAGCTAAGGCCAAAAATAAAATGATTTTAATCCAGACTGCACACAGGAGCTGCTTTTTATCTAACAGCCTGTGCTGAGCAAATTCAAGACAGTACTACAAAAAAGTCTTTCCTGTGGTGAGTCCAAAACCTTTATTTAATATGCTTTCCTGATCATTCTCTCAACTGAACCTGAAAAAAATATCATGGCGTTATTTCGAAGAAGTGAGGCCAGAAATAGGAAGATCATACTGTTTAGCATGGGGTGAAGGAGATGCTGGAGGAGGGAGGGCGTCAGATTTTTGGATCATTGGGCTCTCTTGTACAGGAGGGTTGGTTTGTACCTGAACTGGAAGGGGATTAATAAACTAGTGGGAAGGTTAGCTAGTGCTACATTGAGGTGGGGGGGGGGGGCAGTTGGTGATGGTTTAAACTAGAATTCCATGGGGGATGGGAACCAGAGTGCCAGAACAGATAATGGAGTTGTTGTGGAGAGAGATGTTAAGTCTACATACAAAGTCTGGAATCAAAATCTTGAGCATGGTGAGACATGTTCTGATCTACGTACATTTCAAAGCATGGAGTATTGTAGGAAAGGCATATCAGCTTAGCCCATGGATCAGCACGGGGAATTATGACATTGTAGCCATTAGTGAGACTTGGTTGCAGGAGGGGCAGGACTGGCAGCTCAGTGTTCCAGGGTTCCATTGTTCACCTCAGACAGGACAGACTGGAGGGCTCTTCTAGTGATGATTTCTGGGTTGAACTAAGGAATAAGAAAGATATGACCACATTAATGAGCTTATATTATAGACCATCCAACAGTTTACAGGATTTAGAGGAGAAAATTTGTAGAGAGTTTGCAGACTGGGGTAAGAAACATAAGGTTGTGATAGGAAGTGATTTTAACTTTCCACACGTTGACTGGGACTCCCATACTGTAAAAAGGGCTGGATGAGAAAGGGTTTGTCAAATGTGCTTAGGATAGTTTCCTTAATCAGAAAAGTAGAAGTCCCAATTAGAAAGAATTAAAAATCTATTAGGGAATGAGACAGGGCAGGTGACAGAATTTTGTGGAGGGGAACATTTTGCATCTTGTAATCATAAGTTTTAAGGTAATTATGGAAAAGGATAGGTCTGGTCCTCAGGTTGAGATTCTAAATTGGAGAAAGGCCAATTGTGATGGTATCAGAAAAGAATTGGCAAGTGTGGATTGGGACAGGTGATTTCTGGAAATGGTGTACTTGGTAAGTGGGAAGCCTTGGAAAATGAAATTTTGAGAGTACAGAGCTTGTATGTTGCTGTCTGAACATAAGGCAAGGATCACAGGTCTATGGAACCTTGGTTTTTAAAAGATACTGAGACATAGCAGGTATAGGCATGTAGGAACAAATGAAGCACTCGACGACAATAAGAAACGCTAGCGAATGCTTAAGGAAATCAGAAGGACTAAAAGAAAGCATGCAGTTGCTCTAGCAGTCAAGGTGAAGGAGAATCAGAAAGGCTTCTACAGATATATTAAGTGCAAAAGGATGACAAGGGACAAAATTAGAGCCTCTAGAAGATCAGAGTGATAATCTATGCTGGGACTTGCAAGAGATGCACGAGATCTTAAATGGATTTTTTTGCTCCTGTGTTTACTTGGGAGACGGACTCTATAGAAGTGAGGCAAAGCAGCAGTGAGGTCATGGACCATAAACAGATTACAGATGAAGAAGTGTTTGCTGTCCTGAGGCAATTTAGGGTGGGTATATCCCCAGGGACTGGTGAGGTGTTCCCTCAGACCCTGTGAGAGGCTAATGAAGAAACTGCAGGGACCCCAACTGGCAGAGAAATTTAAAGCATCTGGCGGATTGGAGGAACGCTAATGTTCTATTCTTTAAGAAAGGCTTTGAGAATAAGCCAGAAAATTATTGGCCAGTGAGACTAACATCAGTGGTGGGAAAGTTATTGGAAGGTGTTCTAAGAGAGTGGATATATATGTATTTGGATAAACTGGGATTGATTAGGGATAATCAGCATTGCTTTGTGCGCGGTAGATCATATCTAACTAATCTTAGAAGGCAAGGCAGTAGGTGTTGTCTGCATGGACTTTAGCAAGTCTTTTCACAAGTTCCCGCATGGGAAGTTGGTCAAGAAGACACAGTCACGTGGCATTGAAGAAGAGGTAGTAAATGGGATTAAACAATGGGTTTGTGGGAGAACCCAGTGCGTGGCAGCTGATGGCTGCGTCTCTGACTGGAGGTCTGTGACTAGTAGTGTGCAGCAGTGACTGGTTCTGGGTCTCTTATAGTTCACCATCTACGCCTATCAGTGATCTAGACAATAATGTGGGTAAATGGATCTGCAATAATGACACTAAGATTGGGGTTGTAGTGGACAGTGAGAAACTATCTAAAGGCCAGCTGGAAAAATGGGCTGAAAAATGCCAGATGGAATTTGGGTAGGTCTTACATGGTGAATAGTAGGGCACTGAGGAGTATGGTAGAACAGAAGGATGTGGGAATACAGATTTGTAATTCCTGGAAAGTAGGGTCACATGTAGATAGGGTTGTAAAGAAAGTTTTTTGGCACATTGGCTTTCATAAATCAATGCATTGAGTACAGGAGTTTGGATTTTATGTTGAAGTTGTATAAGGTGAGGCCTAATTTGGAGTATTGTGTATAGCTGTAGTCACCTACCGACAAGATAAGATTGAAAAAGTGCAGAGAAAATTTACAAGGATGTTGCCAGGGCTTGAGGACTGGAGTTATAGGGAAAGACTGAATAGGTTAGGGCTTTATTCCCTAGAATGTAGAAAACTGAGGGGAGATTTGATAGAGGTATACAGAATTATGAGGGGTATAAATAGTTTAAATGCAAGCGGACTTTTTCCACTGAGGTTAGGTGAGACTACAACTAGAGGTCAAAGGGAACTTCCTCAGCCTGAGGGTGGTGAGAGTGTGGAGCAAGCTGCCAGCGCAAATGGTGGATACAAGTTCAATTTCAACATTTAAGAGAAATTTGGATAGGTACATGGATGGAATGGGTATGGAGGGCTATTGTCCAGGTCCAGGTTAGGTAGGTTAATGGTTCGGCATGGATTAGATAGACTGAAGGGACTGTTTCTGTGCTGTAATGTGTCAGACTCTATAAGAGTGTGTGGAGTTAGCTTGTTCTCCCTGTATGTGTACCCCTGGGTGGTCCCGGTTTCTTCCTACATCCCAAAGGACATATGTGTTGGCGGTTAATCTCTCACTGTAAATTTACTGCTAGCGTATGTATGAGGGGGTTGAATGCAGGGAGTCAAGGAGAATGTGGGAAAAATAAAATGGGATGTATAAATGGTTGGTATGAACTCAGTGGGAAAGCCTGCACTATTTCTACACTGCATGGTTCGACAAGAGCTGAGTCCTGACCAGCATTTACCCTCTAGCCAACTAGGTCAGATACTGACCACCTTCACATAACTGCACTTTGGAGCATACACTTTACAAAATGACTGCGTTGTTCCTCATATTACAACATTGATTGCATGTCAAAATACGCCATTGGCTGCAAAGCACTTTCGGATGTTCGGGGAGGGACGTGAAGGGTGTAATGTGAATGTAAGTTCTTCTTGTATCCACGTTTCATTTACTATCTTTGCAGACATACAGTCAGTGGACACATCATTAGATACATCCTTTGCCTAATAACATAGTCACTGAGTGTAGGTTTGTGGTCTACTGCTGCTGTGGATCTTCAAGGTTCGACATGTTGTCCATTCAGAGATGCACTTTTGCACACTACTGTTGTAACGCCTGATTACTTAATTTACTGTAGCCTCCCTGTCAGCTTGAACCAGTCTGGCCATTCTCCTTGGAACTCTCACATTAACAAGGCATTTTCACCCTCTGAACTGCCACTCACTGGATTTTTTTTGTTTTTCGCACCATTCTCCAGAGACTGTTGTGAATGTAAATCTGAGGAAATCAGCCATTTCTGAGCTACTCAGATCACCGACACAATCATCCCATGGTCAAAGTCATATTTCTTTCCCATTCTGATGATCAGTCCGAAAAACAACTGAACCTCTTGGCAATGTCTGCATGCTTTTAGGCATTGGCTTACTGACATGATAGGCTGATTAGATATTTGCATTAATGAGCAGGTGTACCTGATAACAGGGCCATGGAGTGTAAGTATCTTATTTCTTTGAGTACAGCTACTTTTTTGCTGATTAATATTCAGCAGTGTTTTTTTTCTCAGCAGAAGCAATGGTTCTAGGTATGTAGCACCACACTATACTTAAGCATTTTCCTCATTTAAATTTTTGCCTGCTGTTCTTAATACCCGGTGTCAGTGAAGCTGGCAGAGGAAATGAAAGAAAAATGGATATGCATTTCTATTATGACTAGCTGTATTCAATATGAAACTATTCATTATATGGTTTGTTTGTATATGATCAAGTTTCAATAAATAGCTTAAGTTGGATAGTTTATATTCCCAGAAAGCAAGACCATTATCATCTGTTGTCCAAGTTGGCACGAATCTATTATAACTTGGGGTATTTGGAGTTTGAAGTTTAATTCCGGCTGTTGGTTCCCTGTTTATTTTCTGATCCTTGGGGTTCTTCCGGGAGCCGGGAATGGGCAGCAGTCTTAATTCCAAGATTTCAGTTTATTTTAGAGTTCAAACAAGCATACAAATACTAAGTAAACTAAATAAAGAGCTGAGAAGCGAAGCCAAGAGGTGGAAGGAAGCGAAGACAAAGTCAGAAAAGAAGCCAAGATAGCGCCTCTGAAAAACCTATCATTTTTTATAATAACATAAGGAAAATTCCTTAGATAAGAATGAAGTAGTTAACAGGCTACATGATTCAAACAATTACATCACATGGTAACGTGCTAATACTTAGCCAATGAAAACTGAGAAAGGTGATGAACTGTTAGTTTAGCTGCTGTACCACTTTCTGCCAGTAAGTGTGAAAAATACGTGGGTTTGCTGAAAAGTACAAATCTTAGAGAAAGTATTATTTTTTAAAAACAGTGGTTTTCAAAATGGTGCTTTTTTAAAGAGTTTGTAAGTTCTTCCAGACACCATTGGTTTTCTCTGGGTGCTTCGCTTTCCTCTCACGGACCAAAGACAAAGGTTAATTGGTCATTGTAAATTGTCCTGAGGTTTGGCTAGTGTTAAGTAGGTGGGTTACTGCGCAGTGTGGCTCATTAGGCCAGAAGTGCCTGTTCTGTGCTGTATCTCTAAATAAAATAAAATGAGTATTGTCATTACTGGATCAGTAGAACTCAAATGGTGCCATAATTGTTTAGACAACCTCAAACAGTAATGTTTTATGGGAAGTGCTACATATTTTCATAACTATTAATGAGTTAACATCATCATCTTTGACCCATACTTCCTTCAAATATAAGTTTATATCAATATTTTGATTTGCCTCTGCTAATTGCAGACCGTTTCTATGAATATTATTATTCGCTAATACTTCAGCGCGCTATTTTTCAAATTTCAGTTTGTCTGTCCTGTTATCAGTTGAATTAAGTTTGCTGAGAGATTTTGTTATTGGAGTGCTATCAGCCAGAAAAGGCATGAGTTGCTTAAACAACAATGACCACAGTTGCCCCTCTGTGATTTCTGACATGACCTGCATGCAGAATGCTTGCACGTTACTCAAGCATTATTGGAATACTCTGTGTCCATTTTGGGCAAATTTCTGGATATTAACTGCCCAGCACGGAGAGATACCTCAACAAGCAAGAAAAGATCTAATAGGACAGTAGGTTGATTATCATCTTCATGCCAATAATTGAAGAGTAAATTGGCACAACAGAAGACATGCTATAAAATGTTAGCATTACTATTGAACTGTATTGATACATTATTGAGAAAGGATGTAGTTTACAGCTTAATGAATATAAATAGTTTTAGGTTATGTAGAGTATCTGTTGAGTGAATTTAATCTCAGTCCTTGACATATTTAAATTGATGGGTGCTCTTTTGGCTAAAACTATGTTTGGATCATACCACTGATTTTGATTCAAAGTTCTTATATGAGTAACAGCTCACATTTTGGTCGAATTTTCCATGCTTGCTGTAACATTCTTCCTGACTTTTGCACCAATAACAGGGAAGTTGGAATTGAGTGAAGTTAAATTGTTGGCCATGAGCTTCCCATTGAATGATAGCAGTGCTTGGCCAGTACTGGAAATAGATGAACTCAAGGAATAGGATATTGTGGATAATAAACAACAACAAAGAAAAAGAGCATGTGGCAAATTGGGCTAGCCGAGATAAGGAGTGGAATGGAAAGCCTGATAATTTATTACTGGGATTGAAGTCCAAAATACCGCTAGGTTAAGCATTCAAATTAATGTGTAACCCATCATTACATGTGACATCTTTCTTCATACAAGCGGGCTGGACCAAAGAAAGTAATGTAGTTCCATATTTTAGCACTTAAATGTGAATGTATACACTTGCATCAGCATAACACCTTTTGAAATATGTTAATCCTGTTGATAATTAGTCTACTAATATTATAGCATGACTGCATTTTAATTGTCCAGAGGACAAATTCGAAAAGTATGGCTGACCATCAGATACATTTACACAAAATGATGTATTCAGACAGCTTTCAAAACTAGCTCAAGTATTGACCTATGCTGGTGTCATTAGCCTTGCCCAACTAAGGCAACAGTAAATATTTGATCAACACTGCATTGCTTAGTCCATACTAGAAGTGTTTCCTACCCTGTCAGCATTTTATATGTTCAGCTTTGATCTTCTATGACAGTGGTCCAGTTTTTCAAAGCATGAAAGTGAAGCTATGCCTTAAGAATTTTGGTGGTGGATAACCCCCAGATGTTGATTAGGTGTACTGAGATGTATTTAGTAAAAAGTCAACTAACATATAGATTACATTTAAGCTAAACATATCATCATATAGATGTCTTTCATTCCTTCATATGTTACAGTTGCAATATAATGATCCAATATTTTGGAAAGGAATGACGACAAAAAAATCATTATTCATCATCCACTGTGTATTCCATTATAGCACAGATTTACTTATGTGTAGCACCCGATGCTAACATTGAGTACAAAATAATATGTAAGGTATCATAAATATGTATAATTTTCAAAGTTCAAAGTACAAAGTATATTTATTATAAAAGTATGTATATATCACCATACACTACCCTGAGATTCATTTTCTTCCAGGCACTCACAGTCAAATAAAGAAAAGCAACAGAAAACCTGCACACAAACAGGACCGACAATCGGTATGCAAAAGAAGACAAATGGTGCAAATACAAAAAATAATAACCAAACAAGTAAAGAAATAATACTGAGAAGATGAGTTGTAGAGTCCTTGAAAGTGAGTCTATAGGTTGTGGAATCAGTTCAGTGTTGTGGTGAGTGTCTACACTAACTTCACTTAGGGCTTAACTCTAAGTTATCGACACTGGTTGAAGGGTGATAACTGTTCCTGAACCTGGTGATGTGGGATCTAAGGCTTCTTCCCAATAGTAGCAGTGAGAAAGGAGCATGGCCTGGACTGTGGGGGTTTCAAGACAATTGTTACATGCAGTACAACTAAGCTTCAATTCCTTTATACCATGCCAATATTTCATTATTATCACAAACTCCTCTGCATTTGAGCATTAAATAAATTTCATTTTGGGGTATCCTAAGGTTACAAAAGTTACTTTATAATTTCTCTTTTGAAACATGATTTGCTTTACACAGGTTAGTAAAATTTAGATTTAATGAATGTGTTCACATTATTACAATAGGGGTGTTATGTAAATACATCTCTCGTATCCACTTTGGTGCATTTAAACTATCATGAATTCCATTGAGTAAGATGTAACAAGAGAGTCATACTTGTTTAAAAAAATCAAATTAAAGCACTTTTCAGCTGCATTTAACACACAAAATGAATTCATAGCTGGATGGTATAAATACTTGGGCAGCATGCATGATTTCTGAATGTGAAAACAAGATAAGATTTCATCATGCTATATTTATGTTGCACAGCATATTGCTTTAAAAATTGGTCAAAAAGGTGCTGCTTGCAGATCAGAGATTCAGCCTCTTACTATGTCCACCTGTTTACTTACTCAATAATTTACATAACACAATGCTATCCTAATCTCGCTGTTGTACTGTGTGGTGGAATAAATTGTACTGTCATTTGCTCCTATCTTCAAGAAAGGAGACAAGTCTGACTGCAGTAATTACAAAGAGGTCTTCCTGCTGTCTGCTATATGGAACATCATCACAAACATCCTTTTCAACCTCCTCCTCCCAGTGACTGAGGCACTGCTCTCAGGGAAGCAATGAGAATAACGTCAATCAGAAGATAGAGTGTACATGATTTCCACTGTACAGGACAGCCGGAAAATTTGCACAGAGCAGTACCAGACCATGCAAATGCCGCCGACTCCAAACATTGAGATAAATTATGAAAACCTCTTCTCAAATTTGGCTGCCCTCAGAGACATGTTACCATTCTACAGTGTGTACTGCATGTTATATGATGTTATTCAAGCTGTAACCTTAACCAGCGGGTCCATAGACCCAATGTGCGGACTGGGGTCAAGCAAGGTGGTGTCATTATAACAAACCTCTTCTCAATCATTCCTGTTGTTATCTGCACACTGTGATTTGTAAGCTTAGCATTATTACAAGTTTATCTTGCAGTGTATTTCACTTGAATTAACTGTATCTCTTGTTGAAGAAAAGATCTTATTAGCAATTCTGTGACTGATATATACATGCAGGTGACATAACATCATCAGAGAGAGTGCAAACTAATATTTGCTTTATGTTCTATTTATCTATCTGATTAAACTTTACTTGTGATGGTTTAAATTAATTGTACCTACTTTTACAGTGCTATTTTCATGCTTATTACAAAGGCTAACCTAATCACAAATTGGTACAAAAATTGTAAAGATTTTGACGATAGATTTTTTTGTTTGTTCACAGAATCAACTAAATTAAAATACAAGTAAAATAAATTTATTATATACCATGTGCATTTTTTATGTATCCCAAAACTTTAATCTTAGGAACTACACCATAGACATAGAAAATATGAATTGCAAATTAATATTTATAGCCAGTAAACCAGTAACAATTCTCATATATACTAGCTTGCTTGTTTGTGGCTGTGTTGCCAACTAACAGTATCAGAAATTGTTTCTTGGAATTACAGCTGGAATATCCAGTTACACAGTAATAGATTTTATTTCTGCCATAGTTCCAGAAATGAATGACTTCTGTAAAAATCCATGCACTGACAGCAATTTGCATTAATTAAAGGACTTCAACTGCCTCTTCCCTTCTACAAACATAAACAATAAGTCAAACTGCATGTGAATACAGTAAGCAACACTGTGTTTATTTTAGGTTCAACAGTATCTCATTTACACGTGTTAATTAGAGCTAATTGGGACTAATTAAATGAACAGGAACCCCTCTGGGGATGTTCATACCTATAATTTTGGTAAATAGTCTTAATTAACATATGCAAGTTAGGGCTAATTAGCATTGATTAAGGGATTTTAGCTAAATTTTAAAGCGCTGCTCTTCAAATACTATAAGCAGTACAGAATGTGGTATGAACATTAAGCATTAAACAGATAAAATGCTTTTGTTCCATTTAACATCAAGCTTATTTACACTGTTTTAATTAAGATATTACTTAATATCACTTGTTTGTGTGCCAATGATTATAAAGTCTTAACTTGGAGAAAAGAAATTTATCCCTTTTATTGCAGATAATAATTTTAAATCTGGATTGAAAATTGCACAATATGTTCGCCTGAAGACTAACTTTTAACTTCAAATCTTGTTTAGTGAAAATGTCAGAACTATTATTTTTCCCTTCATTAGTTTTTTATGTACAATTGCTTGCTTATAAAGAAAAAAGCCCAATAAAAAAGCTCAAGAGATTGATCAATAATGTAGCCTAAAATAATTTCATTGAGTAATTTTCTTAGCCAAATGTACATCAGCTAACAATTCTTGGTGGTGTTAATAAAAGCATCAAGGTTGGACAATGCATTCTTCTGTGTGCAGACAAAGACGATAAACCCAGTAAAATAAAATAATTTAGGTTAATCCTGATGAAAGGTCTCGGCCTGAAACGTCGACATCGCTTCTCCCTATAGATGCTGCCTAGCCTGCTGTGTTCTACCAGCATTTTGTGTGTGTTATTTTCCACTATTAATTTTGCTAATTTGAATTTTCTTCATAACTTGAGGGCATTGTCAGAGTAGGGGAAAAGAAACCACAATCTGCACAATATGACACCTTCAATATTTCATGGAAATATAACTAATCAAAATGAATCACACATGGAGATTGGTTAAAAAGGTAAGTTTTGCAGAGGTGTTATGGGATTGTGTGGTTGGGGGTTAGAGACAGAGGGCAGAATGTTTAACAAAGGAATTCTAGTGTTTTGGGCTTTGGCAGCTGAAGGCATGGATTTCAAAAGTGATGTGATTAAAATCACCATTGCTCGAGAAATGCCACTATCGCAAAGAATTACACCCAGTGGCCACTTTATTAGGTATACCTATACGCCTGCTTGTTAATTCAAATATCTAATTAGCCAATCATACGGCAGCAACTCAACGCATAAAAGCATGCAGTCATGCTCAAGAGGTTCAGTTGTTATTCTGACCAAACCACAATGGGAAAGAAATGTGACCTAAGTGGTTTTGACTGCAGATTAAGAGCTGGCGCCAGATGGGGTGATTTGAGTATTCCAGAAACTGCTGATCTCCTAGGATTTTCAAACACAACAATCTCTAGAGTTTACAGGGTATAGCACAATAAATTAAAAAAAAAATCCAGTGGGCAGCTGTTGTGTTGGTGAAAATGACTTGTTAATGATAGAGGTCAGAAGAGAAGGGCCAGACTGATTCAAGCTGACAGTAAGGTGACAGTAACTCAAATAATCCTGTGATACAACATTGGTGTGCAGAAGAGCATCCCTGAATGCACAACACATCGATTCTTGAAGTGGTTGGGGTACAGGAGTAGAAAACCATGAACATACACATTATAATTTACAGGAGGTACCTAATAAAGTGGCCACTGAGAGATTACAGAGATCCAGAAGGATGCCCTGGAAGAATTTGCCAACCAGGATGAAAATTGAAAATGAATAGTTGTTTAATTGTGAACCAGATTGGGGTTTTCTAGTGCAGGATGGTGGAGGAACAAAATTTGGTGTGAATTGGACTCAGTGGTCAACTTCAATGGCTTTTAATGTGGAATAGAAAGAAGGAAGCTTGTTCTGGATTAGTTAGAAAAGTTAGTCCAAACAGTTGCAAAGTATGGATGAACAACTCTGCAGCTGATGTACTGAAGTGGAATGACACCATGTGACATTAAGGAGTGGGATAATGGTTATCAGTGTGATATAACTATTATAAGGTTCAAAGCTCATCTCAAGGTTAAGTATGTCGTTGAAGGTGTGAAAAGTTTGGTTCAGCTTCAGATAGTGGGCAAGGAAAAAGATGAAGAATTGGTATGGGAACAGTGAAAGTGGGGACCAATAAAAAGAATTTGACTTTATAATACATAATTATTTGTAAGTGTTGTCTCATCTAGTACAGGAAGTCAGATAAGCAGTTTGACAATTTAGATTTAGTGGAAACAATTGTTGAGGCAGAACATGCCATTAGTTTACATGTGGAAATGAATGTTGAACATTTGGAAGATGAAAGGACAGATTGTAGATGAGAAACAGAATGGGGCCAAGCAATAGATCATTGGGGAAAGTCAGAAAGAGATTAGGCAAAGAAGGTATTTCAACTGATTTTTCTGTGTATCTTTAACTGGATGGATGAGAATGAAGCTAGTCACATTTATGTTGATCAGTTGTTGACAGTTGACAGGATTGGAAGAACATGGTGTGAACCATCATGGTCACAAAGATCCCCAGCATCCAGGACCTCATTAAGGAGCAATGCCTCAATAAGGCAGCATCTATAATTAAGGACCCCCATCACCCAGGACATGCCCTCTTCTCATTGTTACCATTAGGGAAGAGGTACAGGAGCCTGACTCAACAATCCAGGAACAGCTTCTTCTCCTCTACCATCAATTTCTGAATGGATATTGAACTCATGAATGCTACTTCACAACTATTTTTTTCTTTTTGCACGACTTATTTAATTTAACTCTCTATATATATGTATATACACACTCACTTCTTACAGTAATTTATAGTACTTTATTGTTACATTTTGCAATGTACTGCTGCCACATAACTACATGACGTATGCCAATGATATTAAACCTGATTCCAATTCTGATTCTGAACTATAGCTGCAGACAGGCTGAAAAAGGCAAGGAGGGACGAGCCGACTCTTGTCAAAATCACATCGGGTTTTACTTGAAATTTTGTTTAAAACTTTTCTTTTTATGGCCCAGGTGGAAAACTGATAGAAGAGATTGAAGTATAGCATTCTGAGATAGTTTGGGAGACATCAGCATTCAAAAAACAGAGAGAAAGGGAAGCTGTAGATAACTCACTGGCCTCTAAGGCATAATGGTTAAGAGATAATATTTTGACAATGTAAGATTTGACGACGGAAGAGAAATATGTGAAGATATAGAACCCTTAACATTATTGTGGATGTGAGGAAGAAAGAAAATGAATGGATATAGGAGATAAATCTGTTGAGTATTTGAACTGTGGGTTAGAATTGGGCAAGGTTATTCAACTGTGCTGTGAAAAGGAAGGAACTAACTTAACTCATAAATCCTACGGTCTCAGTAGTTGAAAAAAATAGGCCCACTTACTCGATGGGCTAAATAGTCTAATTCTGCTCCTATATCTTATGGTCTTACGTGAGGTAAGACCTGAGGAATCAAAGAAGCTGGGTTTGAGAAGACAGCAACAGAGAAAACAAGTTACTCTTGCATTCCAAGCCCGACCTTCTGAGTATTTCCCTTGCAAAAAAAAGGGTTTGATGAAGTCAAAGCCAGGAAAATGATTAAGGTATTGGTTTTAATGGAGCCAAGAACTTCAAAATCTCTGCCATGGATGGTCCAAAGGCCACCTGCAAAAGAAGGAGAGTTGAGCATGGGGCTAGCAACCCCATTCTGCAAAAAACCCTGAGCTACAGAAATGCCAACTGCAGCTCATAAAACTTCATTTCTGGGAGAGGAAGGATCTTTGTTTAGAAGGTGTATAAAGTTGTGTGGTGAAAATGGTTGCTCAATATCTAGGAAGGGTTTGGAGAGCTGCTGTTGGCGGCCCACGCCCTAGCAGGGGGGTGATGGCTTAGCGAGAAGAATGATGTCAAAACCAGTTCTGAGCATGAAGTTGGGCAGTATAATAGCTGCTGATACAGTTTGATGGATGAAGAATCAAATACTGTACATTTAGTGTTTTGAATGTACAATTGAAAGTGAATCCACCCCAACACCATTCAGACTGCCTTTAACTTGGAATTCATATATTGCACAGTTGAAGTCAGAAGCACGTTGGAGATCAGAAATACTGATCTTCCATTGCACTTTTCACCTTGGCTGGAATGCAAATAGTGTCCTTGTTTGAATGGAATCAATGATCTTCACTAAAGGTAACCATAAAGGTAAGATTAAATTGTTTTTATTTTTGGTTTGTTTTCCTCATTTATGTTTGAAATAATTAACATAAATGAGGTTTTAAATGACTTTATAATTTTGTCTTAAATTAATTTTGGTAAACTTCCTTTACTTTGATCTTTAATTCATTTAATCAACAGTTTGTAAGTGTTTATGAGTATCAGAGACATTTACAAAGGTCAAAATGGCTTTGAAACTGACACAGGCTCTCTGGTAATCCAGTTGTGGGGGGGCTTAGATTCTGCAGCCTGATGCCAAAGCATTGCTCATAGTCTGCTATGCCTCACAGAACTAGAGACCTCTAGCATTGCTCAACCATGGTGTCACAGCAGGTAAGTGCAGCGCTGGGAAAAAGGCATGGGGCTGGTTGCTGGTGAGTCAGACTGAGTACAAGACAGACTATTATAGCTGCAATCTCATGTTTATGTGGATTGAGAAAATACTAGTTCCACAGAAAATCATGGGAACTACTAATTAAAATAGACAATTAATTTATTCATTTTGGCCCATAGTTTCTGATTATGCCAATACTGAGACTCTCAGCTTTTGCCTTTTCTCCCCCTCGAAAATGCAGAAACAGCTTCTGGCACATGTAGGTGCTACTAGACTCAGGCAACTGAAGTAAGATGGATTTGTATAGCACCTCTTCCTGCTACCAATATGTTTTGCAGCCAATTTTGACGTGTTAGAAGTCAGTCACATTACTTATCTGAATAATCCCTACATTCGGCTATTTTATTTCAAACTTTTGCAACCTATGTCATTTTGTTCAATGGGTGACTATTTAAGTATAACTCATTGTTGATCCCTGGTCTACACTGAATTGGTGAAACCAAGTGAGACAGCTGAAAGATGTCATAATTGCCCCAAAATTGGTGGTTGGAAAAAGTTACTGTAGGACATTCAGTAACAGTGAAACTGGACCCAGGCAATGTTTCAAAAGCTTTTGAGAAGGAGGGTGGGATAAAGAGATCATAGACCCAGCCAATGCACCATAAAAAAATAAGTATAGATTTTTTTGTAATGAAATAATTTGGAAGTGATCCTCCTGTCTGTCTTATTACATGGTCTGGAGAAGGAAGGGGTGGTCTTCTGAAATGCACCAGTTAATGCTGCTCCTGAGGTGTCACTTAGGGTACCTGAAGGAAATGAACCAGATGATTTGCTCTCCAACCTTCTTTATCTTGAAAGGTTTCACCATTTACATCTTCCCGAGCAGTACCATTGATAATCAGGAATTCATTTTGCAGAGAAACACAGGTACAAATCTACCTGTAATTGTGGAAGCTCAGTGTTTTCTATTACAACAGCTGCTACAACAACAGTTCTTCTTTGCGGATCAGGAATTTAGTACATTGTGTAAAATATCAAAACATAAACAATGTCAAAATATGTTTTAAAGTATGCTGTTGACTGCCAATCAGGCGTAGGATGGGATAAGATTATTTGTCAGATGCACATTGAAGCATACAGGGAAATGCACTGTTTGCATCAAGTTAAATCAGTGAGGATTGCGTTGGGCAGCCTGCAAGTGTCACTGCAGTTCTGGCATCAGCATAGCATGTCCACTACTCAGTAACCCTAACTGTATGTCTTTGGAACGTAGGAGGAAACCGGAACACTTGGAGGAAACCCATATGGTCACAGACAGAACGTACCTTACAGGTGGCATCAGGAATTGAACCCCAATCAGTGTTCAGTATGGCTGTAAAGCAATGAACCAGCTGATATGTTACCATGCCACCATAATAGTTCATGGTGTGCCCTGCTGTGGATAATTGTAAAGAAAGTATATTTATTTGCCATATGTCAAATGGAGACCAGTTTGTCAACATAGATAGGCTGGAGTATTCTTCCATGCTGGGTCCTGTTTGCACAGAAAGGACTTTGTTTTGATGGTTCATATATACAGTACATACATTCTGTGTTCAGGGTATGTGTAAATGAAAGCTAGAAAAGATCATTTACGTGGTGGTTAATGCAGACATAAAATGGAAGCCGGAACAGTCTTGCATAATATCATATCTTTCTTGGCCTCAAGACAAGAGGTTTACAGCCATTGAAATACTTCCTTTTAAAGTTTGATCATGTCTGCAATGTCACAAATATATTAGCCAAAAACATGTTGCCACAAACAGCAGTGTGCTAAATATCCAAATGATCTTTTCAGTGTGATTATATATTCAGGGACAAATATTTCCCACATCATTGGAGAGGAATCTTAATCTCTTCTTTGAATCAATGACATGAGAACCTTTTATTTCCATCTTAGTTGGTAGATAGGACCTTAATCTGACATTTTACCTGAAAGGTGACGTTCCTTGACAATGCAGAGCTCTGTCAATGCTGCATCCTAAGAGCCAGGAGGTTTGAACCCTGATTACAGAAGAAAAACTAAAATCCCAGGAAGTTAAGTAGTGTGGTAGATCTTGACAAGGATGTCCTTTTCAAATTCATGTTGGAAAATTGCTTTGAGGTTGACCTTTTTCCCTCTATTCCAGAAGCTTACCCCACAGTCTATAGTTCCTCCTCAGGTTAGTGGCCAGTCATAAAATAGCATAATGGAGCAATTGGTTTGTGGAGAGTCCAGCAAAGACTGTTTTAGGTTTCTGTGATTTCCATGATCTGTAGAGGGGAACAAACCTGTTGCTGACCTCTGCCCACAAATAGAAGAAATGAGTCATTACGTAACTGGAAGATCCAGTTAACCAGCATTACTGAGGTGTTCTTCCTATCGCAACCCCTCCTCCATTGTCTAACTGATGATTAATCACTTGTGATGAACAAAGGGATCTAGAAATAATGGTGAACTCTAACTGAAGCTGTAATCTGCCCATTCTGCATAATTCTGACATGTAAGAGGGGCTGAGGCATGTAATAAGAATTGGTGGGAGCAGATTGGGAAGGGAAAACTAAAAGTGGGTCTGTAGAAAAAGATGTTCTTTGCCAATAACTGGGAAGAACATGATTATCAGGTACAACATGCTTTTAGAGTTAGAAATGCTGTAATTGGTGTAATTAACGAGCCTGTTCTCATTCCTCTGCCATGGTAACACCTACATCATCTGGTTGATCTGGGGATCCAAGATGGAGCATGTCCAACGGACCACAATGCACAAGTATCTAGAGATTGGGGGCAGAAGTGTACCTAACATTGCCCTCATACCGATGGTCACCTTTGTGTATGGCTGCATCAGGGACTGTATGGGGGTGTTATGAAAGATATGCCTGGTCCCATTCAGCTGGACACTGCAGCACTACCTGTCCTTTGTGAAAGAGTACTTACAAGTAATCTCCTTTGACCACAAGTCCATTAGGTAGTGGTCAACACGGAATGACCTACAGAAACTGCCAGACAGAGGCACTATCAATATGGTGGGGTGGCTCCCATCGCTAGATCTCACCAACAAGCACTATAACCTCACTTGCCTGGTGATGTAAGGGGCCCTCAGTGTCGGATCCTTCCTGTTCAGAGGACATAGTATCATTGTCAACAAACAGAGCTGTCAGGAAAGCTGTGGTAGTGAAGAGGCAGTCACTCACCTATGGATTTGCAAAGTGTGTAGAGACAAATGCAAGGGCCCGTGGTCCAGTTCATTCCTGTCAGCTGCATAACAGAGAACTCACTGATCAATGGGCTGTTTCTAAGAACACAATTTGAGACAGACATCAAGTGCCACTGGAAGGTCATCAGATTGGGGAAGGCCTTTGTTCAGCCAAAAACTTGATGGTTTTTCTACACGATGGGATGTCTACAAAGGAATGTTGCAGCTTAAGCTGCAGGGGTACATGCTAAGTGACACACTGAAGCTTGATGCAGCCAGTGCTCAGTGCAGTGTACACTGTGTGGAAGGACCGCAGTCAAGGCTCCCACTACTATAGCATATGGAGGGACACAGTTGGGTAGGGATGTCCCTCAAACAATGAAAAGGGTGTATCACTCTGTCATCTCACAAGTGGCATAATGTTTGTTTGTCCTTCACAAAAATATTAATTTTAAACTACTGAGTGCATCAACCATAAAAGTCTAAGTTTTCTGCCCTGCTTCTTCCTTTGTATATTCTTATTATGGATAAATTATATTTATTAGATAAAAGTAATTCCGTCACATCTGCTCAAAAGCCCTCACCATCATGGCGCCTAACTTGACTTGCCTCGCAAGTGCATTTGTGCATGATATATCTGCCATTTTGTTGGCACCCACGTCATCTGAAAAGCAGGTGTTGTAGCATTAAATTTTGCAGCAATCACATTTCTTGGGTTTGTTTTACAGATAAGATGTCAGACCAAGGTTCTGACTGCTTACTAAAGTGGAAGTAAAAGATTGCCTTGGAATTGTTTAAAAGAAGAACTGGAGATTATGCATTTAGTCCTCAATCAATATTGCAAGCTTTGGTTATTTGGTATTTATGGTTAACTGTGGCCTGGCCACTTATGCCCAGCTGCTGAAAGAAGGAAAGGGCAATTTTGAGGGGACAGGATCCGCTCTTGCAGAACTTCTTGTGGAGGATGATCTCTGTTGTATCTGTACATCTCCCAAACATGACCCCCTCTGAAAGACATCCCTATCCATCTCCCTTTCGTCTCCAGTACCATGGAGAGGTACTTGAATTTGAATCCTATCCTGAGGGCTGGGTGTCTGAGACTTATGTTATGGGATAATACCAAGTCATCCCTCCCCACACACCCCACTTCCACCCAGTGATGGGATTCAGAGTCATCTCTGGAACAGTTTCTTTCTCCGCACACTGCCCCAGAGGTTGTTGCTTGGATCGACCTGGACCCATGTCCTGCTCTTGAGTCCATCTCCGCTGGATTTCTGAGCAAAGAATACACCAAGGTCCCAAGTGAAATATGTAACCACGTGCAGGGTTCAGATTCCCATCTGAAACTATTGGTTCCACCTTCTTGCTTAACAGGCTCTGCCTGGCTTGTCCACATTACAAAATAAAATGGAAAATATACTGAATAACAGATCAGATTTTTACCAGATCAGGCTTTGCATTTAATCTTTACATGTCTCACATCTGTGCTTTATGAACTCCCTCCTATTTATGATGTCTATATTAACATACAGACCAGGGAACCTAGAGATGGTCTGTCATCTTTGACCTGAGAAATAGCTTTGGAGCTCTACTTGTTGGATTTGCACTGCCCCTCCCCCCATTTCACTATTAATGTAGGTAGAAGGAGCACACAATATTGGGGCAACCTTTACAGTACCAGTAACTCAGGTTCAATTCCTGCCACTGCCTGTAAGGAGATTGTACATTCTCGTGTGACCACGTGTGATTACTCTGGGTGCTCCAGTTTCCCCCCACCATCCGAAGAAGTTGGTTAATTGCTCATTGTAAACTGTCCCGTGATTAGGCTAGTGTTAAACTGGGGGTTGATGCAGGGTGCTGCTTGAAAGGTCGAGAGGGCTTATTGTGAGCTGTATTTCAATCAGTCAATCAATAAATAGATAAAAAAAAAGAGAAAGGAAAGGGGAGTGGAAAGGGGGGCAGGATGGGGGGGGTGGACAGTAAGGGGAGGGGGACAGGAAGTGGGGGTGGACAAGGAGAAAGGAAGAGTATATCTGATACTTAAATACAAAATGCTTCATTGGTTTCTGGTTGAAGCACTGCATGCAATATTTTGCTAGGGAATGCGAGACTACCTTTACATTGGGCTATCTTCTATAATCTCACTGATAAAGAAAATGTTACTGTTAAAAGCTGCAGCCATCACAGTTGGAGAACAGTAGAGAGACATTCAGCTACAAAACAAGAAGGGAGAAAAAATAAGAATAAATAGAAGATTGGAGTAAGTTTTTCTTTCTCCTATTTTTGCAATTGTTCTCGCTTTCAACAGAAATAATCACGCTGTTTGACAGAATTCCACAAGCCAATCAGTGTATAAGGAGCTTGGGGAGAAGGAGACACTATAAACAATGAATGAAATCAGTCAGCTTGAAAGTAACTGCTTTATCACAGAGCACCAGACCAGCCTATTAAGTGAACCAGATGATTAAACAAGGCTTCTGGATTAATAAGGTATAGCATACCCAGAAAATAACAAAATGTATGCTAAAAAAATAATGTCACATTGTCAAGGATGGTGGATTATGGAAGGTCAAAACAACGTTAGTGTAGTGGGTATCAAACCTGGTGTTAGATGTCTGTTAGGCACAGCAGTACGACCTGACCATTTCATGGTTTATCTCACTATTGCTCATCAGATGCTGCTCCAAATCTTGGACAGTTCCTTCTAGCCTTCTCCTGGCCAATGGGTTTTGAAAGCAGGTCACTCTAGTCCTTAACTCAACCCGAACTGCATTTGTAAACAAAGAGTGACGGCTTTATTTGTAATTATGCTGTCTTTAAAGGGACAAGATGGGCTTAATGAGTTAATAAAGTGGCTGTCAGTCAAAGCAGTCGATTTGCATATTAGAACTCAGAACACTCAGACATGCAGATGATTCGGCAGAGTTTCAGCTCATGAATATTCCTAACTTGTCGTGGGGTAAAGCATGCTTGCCATAGCAACCGTTCTGCAGGTAGCATTGGTCCAGCTGCCCCTGGGGTCCCAGAAGGCTTGTAAGAAGTGAAGACTTGTGAGAGCAAGCATTTTGTCTCGGTACACTTGACAAAACAAAGACAACTCACTCTTTGGTTTCATGCCACATTTTTTATTCATAAACAAGCTGTTGGCTGTAAAGACATGATAAAGCACAGACTGGGGCGAGACGTGCGAAGATTAAACGTAAAGCCTCATCTGCTAAAAATCCGATCTATTATTCAGTATATTTTCCATTTTTTTCCTTAATGTGTCTAAACTAGGCAGAGCTTGACAAGTGGTCTGTTGGAGTAGGAGGCTGATTGATGTTAAAAAAAACGTCGTTAACATAGAGAAAGAAATGAATGAAGTGTAGGAGAAAACAGACTGACTGAAGTTGTCACTTCCGTTTTGCTCAGATAACATTCTGTAGTCATGTCAGTGTAATGTGTATTGAGAAGAATGTTTCAGTAAATATCGTACCTGCAGCAACATGAAAATAAATTGCAAGGTGAAGCTGCCCTGTTCAAAATTTATGTTAGTTCCCAGTTCCGAGGACTGGCTTTGCTCTTGAGTTACACTTTGCTCATTTGGCTGAAGCCATCATCTGTAGCTCTGCCAATATTTTACCCCGGGAGAGAGATGGAATAGTTCCAAATCCCCACGCCATCTCCTATTCTCCCGCTGTCTATTTTGGCTAAGTACAGCTTTCTGGCTTTGTGATTCAATCAATGCAAGTCCAAATGTGTACAAGGAGAGCATAATTTTAATCTGTATTGACTGTTCACCTCTTTGTATGCCAATTTACATCGCAGACCATCTTCAACAAAATAAGCAATAATGCATTTCAGTTAAGTTCTCTGGCATTAATCTATATATCATTAGGGTTCTTTTAAAGCTACCTACAATGGATCTATATTGTGCATTAAAGGAATAATGTTCTTTTTTGTTATAATTGAATTGAATTAATTTAACTATTTCCTTATATCTAGTGTACAAAATATTCAACATTTTCTCTTCAAATTTGATCACAAAACCTAAATTATACATAAAGAGATCAAAACAACACAAGATTACCGTATATCATCAAGGACAGAAAATCCAAACTTACGTTTGCAATGATTGTAAGAAATATTATTTATATTAAATATTATGTTAAGCTGGAAAAGCTGTTGCACTGGGGCAGTTCCAGTCTCTTGACCTCGGAAGGCCGGATCCAGTTGTACAAAAACACATCACAAACTCGGGTCTTTCTGATAAAGCACAGCAGACGTCATGGTCATCCACTGCACTGAAGGGAGACCCTAATTTGTAACCCTTGTTCATACCACTGGACTTGGACTTCCAAGGTCGAGAGAGTGGAACTGCCCCCACTGCAGTGGCTTTTCCACTTTAAAAAGTCTCCTGCACAGGCTTCCTGTCATCATTGGCCATGATGGACAACCACCATTACTTATAACAAGTCATAAATGTCATTAGATATTTTAATAGAAAATCAAATTTAAGCTCTGTAAAAATTAAGGAGGCTGCTCAACTGCAATATTTTAATGGTTGGCTGAGGAAACTTTCATTTAACAGATTAAAAACAGTGGGATTTTCAGAGTATCAGCTAAATTTGGGATCAAAATGTTGTTCACTTGAGCAAAAACGTGAATGTGCAAGCAGCTAGCTGCAAGATATTTCTACTATTGTAAAGCAATGAAACATGGAAGTATAGAAGCTTTCAGTGGCCATCTTTCCAAATGATAATGTGCTGTACGTATGCAGAATATGTAAAACTGTACAGCAAGAACCATTTCCTTTAAGGGATCGTGGTTCCAAACACAGAAAGTTGAACCATTTCATGCTAACAAAGTAAATCCAAACATGTTTGTTTTATACTGACTTAAATATGGAAAGTATGTTATGGGGTCTCTGCTGACAGTTGAGGTTCTGGACATGTTCCATGTGGAACTAAAGACCATTGAAGGCAATCTTATATTTGGCTGAGCCATGGAGTGATATTAGCAATGAAGGTTGTTATAAAAGTGCTGTACTCCATTTTAAGTGCAGAGCCAATTGAGTTGGTATGAAGTAATGGAAAGAGATGAGGCAAAAGATGAAAGAAACTTAAATTGAATGAAACAAGTACTCCAAGAAGATTTGGCATTGTTGTTTTAACTTAGATCCACCATTTGTCTTTCAAACAAAAGCACCGCTTACCTGCACGGCAGAGAAAAATTAGTTGATGTGTATAAATTTACTGACAAAAAAAAATACTTAAAGCAGTTGAACTCCGATTGGAGAGTAAGGTAACCATTTACACCATATAAAACAAAGAATAGCAGTATTTTCCACAATGGTTATCTTAGAAATAGATAAATGACACAACAAGAATATGGGGCATTTAGACCAACCAATCAATGTCTGAGTTTAATAATGAAAGAAAATAGTTCTAATCACTTTTATACATGTTGCTTCTTTGTTCCTTTTATATTTTTTCTTTGAAAATTATAAACAATTGTGACTAGTGGAGATCTGAAATAAAAACAGAACATGCTGAAAACACTTAGCAGGTTAAGCAGCATAAATTGAAAGAGAAACAGCGTTTACGCTTCAGGTTGAAATCCTTTTGCAGTTCTTGTTCCATGGAGATATTGTCCAGCACTATATTGGTAAGGTAAATAATTACCTTACTCTCCAGTGGGAATATTTTATATAAATCAACTAATTTTTCTCTGTCAAGTGTAGATAGTCCCATAGCAAGTGGATTTCCATCTTTAAATTAATTTGAAACAAATATGATTGGATTTAATCTGACTATGTGACATTTGACCGCAGTATTTTGTTTGTCTTTCCAAAGGTGCTGCCTGACTTGCTGAGTGTTTCCATCATTTTCACTTCATTTATCTATTTAATTTGATCTCGAAAGTTATCTGTTTCTGCCTCACCTACTAACAGAGGAAATTAATTTCTCAGCCTCTCAACAGAATCAGAATCAGATTTATTTGCACTAATTTACCTGATGTGAAATTTGTTGCTGTATAGCAACAGTACAATATGTACAAAGATTTAAATTACAATAACTTACAAAAATAGACAAATGTTGTAAAACAAAGGAATAATTAGCAACTTTTCATGAACCAGTCAGTAACTTGGTAACGAAGGAGAATTGAGTGCAGATCTTCATGTTTTTGAACCTTCTCTCCGATGTAAAGATGGTTTCTATACTCTTTATTAGAAATTTCTAATGATGAATCCTTTCGACATGATGGCCCATTCCAAAACAGCCAATGTTGTTGCTTTTCATTCTTTTCCTTCATTCTATATTTCTGCTGGTCTTTATCTATTGTTTTGTGATCTATGTTCTAATGGTTCCTAAGGTTATCGTAGCTGCGGGTTGTAGTGGGGATAAGCTCCCACTACCTATAAAGTGCTCCAAATTGCATGTGTCACTAACAGTCTCTGACAACCAAGTTCATCTCTTGGCCTTCACGTGTGGCTTAGCTACTAGGCTCGGTGGAACTGTTTCTACTGACAAGAGAAGGGACAACGGCGGACTGCTGGTGCCTCAAAACCAGTTGCTTAGGGCAGGTGGAGCTCATCAGCCTTGGATGGCATCCCACTTAGGAGAAGGAAAACTCTGATTTTAAACCTCTGCTGCCTTGAAGCCTTAGCCACCCATGGGAAAGGCTTCAGGAGTAAACCCCCGGGAAGGAATCTGGAGCCGGGTTCCCTAAGGCAATTCGATGTTGCTTACAACTTCACTTTGGCAACCTTTGCGATGACACTGGCATCAAGCTGTTAACAGCACTTGCCCTTCCCTTGGACTACATCAGTGACGTGGAGAAGAGGAACCTGCTGCATGGGCAACAGCTGGTTCTTCAAATCTTCCCACCCAGACTTCACCCTGGGTGGACACAGTCCACTAGAGGTGCAAACTCATTATCCCCTGGCATCGACGGCTGCCTACTATTCTGTTCTATTGGAATAACTCACAATTATTCTTCATTTTATGTTTTGAGTTCCTCATACAAGACATCACCCATGGAAATTGGGTGGCGAGGTGGAGATACGTCTCTACCAAAGGAGGTGTAAGGCACTCCTTCCCTCCATTAGCTTGCAGGTCACACTTGGGCAAGGTGTAGCACCTGCTTAGCCCCCCTTGATCAGTGTCATGTGAAACCATGGAAGCAGGTGGATGGTCATATGAGTAGCTGGTGCATATCACAAGTCCTGGTTATGCGACCACTGATTCCAGGCAGGCAATCTCTGAAGGGTATTGATAATGGCTGGGGTCACCAATCTTTTAAAGACACTGCCCAGAGGAAGGTAATGGCAATCCACTTCTGCATAAATATTTGCCAAGAACATTTATGGTCAAAGACAATGATCGTCCATGTCCTAAGACACAGCACATAATGGCAATGACCCATGTAAACATGCATTACCTGCTTCTAAAGTTCTACTCCCCTTTTTCCCAAAACTATGAAAGCTAATGTTAAAAAGCTTAAATGCTCATTATTTCTTCTTGTTTCAAAACTTCAAACTAAATTTCACTAACAAACCTGAAATGCTTCAGTGTTCCAAGAACCTGCAACCTCACCCTTTCTGCTGTTCAGTCTGAGTATGATTTTCTTCTAAGTAGGATAAGTCATCTAACAGTTAGTAACAGCTTGGTTGTTTTTGGGTTGATTGGTTGGGGCTGTGTTATATAATAAGGAGGATGTAGTATATTGCTCAGTAAATGTCCATGTCCTTGATTATGCTATCATCAGTGGGTACACGTGGGGCAGTATTTACCCTCATTTTCCTAATAAAGTTTGGAGATACGCCGTAGGAGACAGAAGTCTTTAATCTGCAAAATTTATGCTTTCTGAAAATAAGTTACTGATGTCTTTATCAGAGCAATCAAAATAAAATCTTGCATTTATATAGCATCTTTCAACATGCCCTTTTCAAAATGCCACAAAGTGCTTTGCAGTCTATAAAGCAGTTTTGATGTGTAGTAATTGTTGTAAGTGCGGCCACAACCTTGTGCAGACCAAGCTCCTACAGACAGACATGATAATGACCACAGCCACAGACAAGATGCTGGAAGAACTCAGCACAGGGAGTATCTATGGAGGAGAATAAAGAGTCAATGTTTCAGGCCTAGATCCTTCATCGTGAACTCTGATGCAGGGTCATGGCCAGAAAGACCGACTGTTTATTCTTCTCCATAGATACTGCCTGACCTGCTGAGTTCCTCCAGCATTTTATGCGTGTTGCTCTGGATTTCTAGCATAAGCAGAATCTCTCGTGTTTTTATGTTAATGAACAGTTGCCTAGTTTTGGGTAGGATTTTTGATGGACGAATATTGGCCAAAATTCTGGGTTTTGCACCCCTTCTGGTCTTCACTGCAGAGAGAACCTCAGGTTAACATTTCATTTGAAAAACGGGACCTTGAGACAGTCTGCACTGCGACGGCAACCTGTGGATGTACTGTGATCGCAGGTTTTGCTGTCCAGTGGAAAAGAGAGGGACAACATTATTTTATAGAGGATAATTTTGGCTTCCGGTGCTCAGTGATTTTGGATGATCTAGGTTAGGAACTGGTCATACTATCACCAGAACTTGTTTTCTGATAGCAGCACTGGGGAGAGCTGTGAACATGACAGAAGTAGTGATACTTTGTTCAAAGCTCAATTGAACTCCATAGCAAGGCAACATTTTGATCCTTATTTTGCAGGAGAGGGAATGGTAGTTTCGTTTATTAGTGAGAGTATGTGGGAAGTTACTGCTTAATTCACATGTTGCTACCCCACTTCTATCATCAACTTCCCTGCGCAGTTCCACTAGTTTTACTGTTCATTAGTAAGGTTGGAATATCAGCTTGCTATAATCTATGTTGTATGTGTATATACATGAAATTGCCAATATAGAGCACTTTATTCATCAGTGAAGGGAAAAGAGCATGAATATTTTTTCTTTAGCTTAATTGACACTGATACGCTTCTTTAGAAAATATTCCATTTTGACACCATTGCAGTAAAACTCTGTCATGAAAAATAAACTTTCTCTCTCGCTTAGGGGAAAAGAAGGAACATTTTCACAACTTGAATAGTTAAAAGAGAGGCTTGTGTGGATACCAGGCCCTAGAGAGGATTCAAGGTCCACAAAAAGGCACAGCTTTAAGCCATCATGTCTGCACCTGGCTGCACTGTCAATGCGCAGGCTTCTGTCCCAATATGCAAAGCAGGGTCCAGAACTGTCCCCGGCTTTTGCTTGGTAAACTTGATTTATTGTCAGTCTTTGGGGTGGGTGTCAAATGCTGTTCAACAGATGGGCCTTCTGGTGCCTGGGTGACATACTCATCTGCTGGTTTGTGTGGCCACTAATTTTTTCAAATTTATTTTCCTTTTCCCCTATCCTGACTCATTTCTTCTGTTTATATCTTCATTCCACCCCCAGCCTTCGTCTGCAAACCAGGAGCAGCAGATCAAGCCCTGTTTTTGCATTCAACGAGGGATCAGATAAATGCGAGCCAGCTTGCTCTGATAAGGCCTTGCTCTGGGCATTGCCTCTTTCTGAAAGACGTTTACTATGCATAGAGTCAGGCTATCTGAGTTGCTGCACCTTGACATGAATTTATCTGCACCAGAGACGAGAGAATCCTGCAGAAATTATTGAAGTGGGATTTGATCTTGGGAGGCAACCGTGTCAATTTTCCACCATTTTTTTTCTAAGGGCTTCGGGGACTGCATTTATTTTGCACATTTTATATTAAAATTATTTGTGTGGGTTTATTCCATAATCAGAATTTAAAAATAAAACTCTGAAATGATATACAGAGGTATAACCATAATTAAACTGATTGCTTTAAGAGCAGAATGTCTAAGTATTTATCTTCTGAAAATCATACGTCGACTTTAAAGCAATTTTTAACCCTTTTGCTCTCCAAGAACGATTATAAGAAAACTCAGTCAAGGCGCAAAGCTGTTTTGTGATTATCTTTGCACTCTGTTCTCATTGAGGAAAGATTGACAATTTCTTTTTTTTTAAAGACTTTGTTAGAATTTTATAAGTGACATTCCTTGATGGTGTTCCTGTCTCGTGCGTGCATCTCACAATTTGAACGTCTAATCTCAGCCAAGCTATTTGGAAACTGCAGATGAGATGCTTTGCCTCAGTCGGTGATGTGAGGGGGACAACTACCTGTTTCTCCCTGCATCTGTGGTTGTGTCATACAGTTCGTAATTACCCTAATAAGATATCACATCTTAGAAAATGGGTTGTGGTTTCTAATGTACAGCTTCTTTTTTAAAATAATTAGTTCATGGGATGCAAATATTACCAAAAAGACCAAAATATATTCTTCATTTTAATCACCCCTGAAATGAATGGCCCATTTCTGAGACCACTTCAGAGTCAACCATATTGATGTGGGTCTGAATTCTTATACAAGCCAGACAAGAAAACGATGTGCAGAATTGGATGTGTTATGCTCATTCCAGTCCTGATGAATGGTCTCAGCTCAAATGTCGGATCTTTGTCCCTCTCCATAGATACTGCCTGACCTGCTGAGTTCATCCAGCATTTTATATATGTTGCTTATAATAATTCAGTGATTTCAGAGGCAGAACTGTCATTTCAATTTCAATTTTTTTAAATGACACAGCTGCTATAGTACTGGGATCAAACTCCAATATGCAGATAACATGGAAAAATCAAAATTCTTGCTACTTCCTTGGAGTCAGCCCATATCACCCAATCACAGTACAAAATTGTCAGAGGATGTCATAACTCCAATCTATGAGTGGGTTCATAGACAAACTTAACAAAACTTTTAGCTTCAAAGAATTATTTGGGCTGACTGCAAAAATGAACAGGGATCAATATTTTTAAAGACAACAATATAATATTTGTACTTAGAGAACGTGTCATTCACTTGCCCATTATGTTTAGTGCAGAAAGCACATGTTGTATCTATTCTGCACATGACAAGTGTTCCCAAAGATAAATATAATGTACTCCATGTATTTAAGTCTTGAATTTCAAGAAAAAACAAGTTATCTGAAAACAACAATAAATAAAAAAGAACCACATGTTGAATGCTGAATTTAATTCTTTGAAAGAAATTGACACCGGCTTGCAGCAATTGTGTGTGCACAGAGTGAAAGAGATGGCTGCAGTAGCTATACAGATATGACCTACAGACAACTGATAGGCTGAGGATGTTGTGGAAGTATTCAGAAAATTTCAACAAGATTGCAAACTGAAGTTCAACAGTTTTCTGAAAGGTATGTTGAAGAAAGGATCTACTACATTCTTTTGAGGATGGGACAGAAAGAATTGGGTCTTTTCAAAAGATGGGGAATATGTGAGTCAGAGAGCAAACAATTGAACACCAATCTGGAGCTCAAGATGAACGATCAGGTTTAGAGATATCAGTTGCAAAGACTGGAGTAGGAACCATGTGAGTTTATCAATGCTCTCTCAGCAAGTTAAGTTGAAGCAAATGGAGTCGAGTAGGACTCCCCAACCTGGAGTCCACAGGTAAGGGTCCATGGCATAAAGAAATCTGGGAACCCCTGAACTGGACGTTCATGGGCCATCTCATTTACTCACGTACGCAGAAATTTTTTATTGGTAAGGAGGGGCTCACTATTGAATAAGAATTATATATAGTCACAATATGGCAGATGAAAGTGTTGGCCAGTCAACCAGAAAGGCTTCCACTTAGTTCTAGCGGCTGGTGGGGTAGGGGGGGAGGAGCGGGATTGATGCAGTTGGACAACAGAGGTGTTGTGTATTTAATATTTCAATAATTCTTGAGTGATCTTGTATATATATCGCTTGATTTAGCATTCTTGTTAATTTAAATAATTAATTACGGGTTATATGTAGAATTATGTCATCACACCACTATGGGATACGTGCAAGGCTCGGTTAAAGTAAACTTAAGCTGCACCCTCATCTCTGATCTCTGTGTTTTTCTTTGAATTGATTGAATGCTTTGAAGTTATAAAATATAATAAGAGACAAAAGAATAAAAGCCAGACAGGTGGAAGACAATGGAGGAGCAGTTGATGGCCAGGGGTACACAGACGGAAAGGGATCAAGCCCTGGATTGTGACGCACACACAACCTGAGGGAGAAGATGTGCAAACAAGTCACAAATAAACAGAGGAAATACGAAGGGAAGAGTGAAAGATTTCTGTGTAAGTACTTTGATAATAAACGTTCTCTGAATCTTTGAATCTTTGAAAGAATACAAAGAAAACGCCAAAGGATGAGTAAAAGGACTAATGTAAAAGAAATAAAATCAGAACTGCTTCCCATGGAAGATGACAAAGGTTGGCACTAGCTGCCGGAACTATGCAACGGCACGGAGTGACTGGATGTGACAATTCTCAGGGTGGTGAATCCCAACCTTCCATTGAGAGAAACAAAATATCATCCCCTGGCTAAAACTGCAGTGGGAGTGAGAAGTGAAATTATATCACTCAGGTAATAACAAAAGCTCTTTCTGGAAAACCTGAAGGTAGGTGCCAGAGGAGAATCATAAACATTCAGTGAGCTTCCCCATTTACTTTTCTTTGATACTCTCAATTTCATGTTACATTTAAAGTGATGCCTCATCTTTTAATATTAATATGGCATTGCCATCTTCCAGTTTTTCACTGGAAGGAAGTACACAACCACCTCAGTAGGTAAAATATGTTCTCTGCAATTAAGGCAGAGCTGAAAGATACATAAGCACAAGCAAGTCACTACTGGAATCACCGTGCAAATGATTACCTGAAAATCTTAAAACAGCAGATCCTGAAAGTGTGAAATAAAAGCTGAAAATGTTGGAACCGCTCAGCAGGTCAGCCAGAGAGATTAGCATCTAATTTATGGTGCATATCTTGAGTTTTATGATCCATTGGGTGGGATAAAATATAAACCAAGTTCTGTCCTCCTTTAGTGTCTGTTATTGAGAGGTTTAATAGGCATTCCCGCTGAATAATTAGGATACTATGTCACCCCCCCAAATGACTTTTTACTTCAGTCATATGTCTTTGAATCTAACAAGGTGCTGAAAGAACTCAAAAGCCCAGGCAATGTCCATGGAGGGAAATGGAAAGTCAATTTTCAGGCCCAGACCCTTCAACTGGACTTCAATGACTTTACCCACAGCTCTTCTGTGCCATCAGTGAAGCAGCCGCCCCACCTCACTGAATGAGAGCTTCCCTCCTCCTCCTGATGATGCTGTTGCTGGAGTACTTGCTTGCCCATCTCTACGATATTCCAAGTAGCCATAGAGTTTCAGGTTCTTATTTGGCCCCAGATTATTCTTTTATCTTCGTTAAGGTCATAGGAAGTTCGGGGCAATAGTGAGTCACTCTGAGTTTAGTATTAAAGTATCTTGTTGAAGCCGATACTGGGAAAAGTACATACGATCTTACAGAGGCAAGGATAGGAACCGATGTCCTGCAAATCAAGGATGCTTAAAAAATACCTGCAGAGATCTGCTTTGTGCCACTGTTACTGTAAAAAAGCGTTAATCTTAGAATCAGAATAAGGTTTATTATCATTGACACAGCAGTACAGTGCAGGACATAAAAAATTAAAGTCACAAAAATAAATAAATAAATAGTGCGGAAAAGTAATATTTGGGCAGAGTTGATGGGTTCATGGCCTGTAATAATGGGATTGTGTTCATGGGTTCACGGATGGTAATAATAGTGTAATATTGGGGTTGTGTTCATGGGCTCATGGACTGAAATAATGGGGTAGTGTAATACTGGGGTTGTGTTCATGGGTTCATGAACTGTAATATTGGGGTAGTGTAATATTGAGGTTGTGTTCATGGGCTCATGGACTGTAATAATGGGGTAGTGTAATACTGGGGTTGTGTTCATGGGTTTATGGACTGTAATATTGGGGTAGTGTAATATTGAGGTTGTGTTCATGGGTTCATGGACTGTAATATTGGGGTAGTGTAATATTGAGGTTGTGTTCATGGGTTCATGGACTGTAATATTGGGGTAGAGTAATATTGAGGTTGTGTTCATGGGCTCATGGACTGTAATAATGGGGTAGTGTAATACTGGGGTTGTGTTCATGGGTTCATGGACTGTAATATTGGGGTAGTGTAATATTGAGGTTGTGTACATGGGTTCATGGGCTGGTTAGAAATTTGACAGTAATTAGGTAACTGATGAGAATTAAACAGATTATTTTAGGTTAGGAACATTATGTTTTTTGGAGCCAGGGAAAGCAGCAGTGTTACTCTGTTCCCACAGTATCCCATTGAATACTCATTGCCTCTATTATTAATGATCCATCCTCCCATTCCCCAGTTTGGCACATAAGTGACATGAAGATCATCTCTTTTAACTGGGTGAGTTGCTTATCAATGCATAACATGAACACGGAGCTCACATAATTAATGATAAAGGCATTTGAGTCCAAACTTTGAACTGGACCCAGGACTCACTGGCTCCTGGGGCTTAGCTCTGCACACATAGTCTTTCTCAATTCCTGAAACAGGCCTCAAGCAACTTAGATTTGATGCTATCTGGCTGGAAATCATTCTGGACAGTATTACTTCACAGGACAACAGAAGCCAAAAGAACAATGATTTTGGTCAGGTGGATAGAATTTGTTCTTAGAACTCTATTCAAACTTCATTCCCTGGAGCGTAGGAGAATGAGTGGAGGTTTATTAATGGTATACAAAATTATGAGTGTAGAGATAAGATTAATACAAGCACTGAAGCCCCACACAGTCCTTCCAATTGAGCCAACACTTTACTTGCAAATCTACTGGGGTCATCTTCTGTATTCGGTGCTCCTGAGCTACCCTCCTCCACTTTGGTGAGACCCGACGTAAATTGGGGAATCGCTTTGTCGAGCACCTCTGCTCCATCCACCAAAACCAGAACTTCCAGGTAGCCAACCATTTTAATTCCTAACCCCATTTCTATTCTGACATGCCAGTCCATGGCCTCTTCTTTTGCCAAGATAAGGCCATTCTCAGGGTGGAGGAGCAACACTGCATATTTCATCCAGGTAGCCTCCAACCTGATGGCATGAACATCGATTTTTCTTTCCAGTAATTTTTTTTTATTCCCCCTGCCCATATCCCCCTCTTCTATTCCCCACTCTGGCCTCTTACCTCTTTTCCTCAGCTGCCCTAATGCTGAGGTGCTCCTCATTCTTCCCTTTCTCCTATATTCCATTTTCTTCTCCTCTCAGATTCTTTCTTCTCCAGCCCTTTACCTTTCCCACCCACCTGCTTCACTTATCATCTTCCAGCTAGTCTTTCTTCTCCTCCCCACCTCCCCTCCATCTTTTTTTTTTCTGGCATCTCCCCCTTCCTTTCCAGTTCAGAAGAAGTGTCTCGGCCTGAAGCGTTGATTCATTTCCATAGATGCTGCCTCACCAGCTGAGTTCCTCCAGCATTTTATATGTGTTGCCCTGGATTTCCAGTATCTGCAGAATCTCTTGTGACAGAAAATCTATGAATACATTCGAGAGGGAACAGAGCAGATTGATGGTTATGTTGTCTGGGGTAGAAATTTATTTTGTCAGTTTATTAAGATACAGAGCGGGATAGGCCCTTCTGGTCCTTCAAGCCATGCTGCCCAGTTTAACCCCAGGACAATTTACAATGGACAATTAACCTATCAACTGGTATGTCTTTGGGAGGAAATGGGAGCACCTGGAGAAAGCCCACGTGGTCACAGGAATAACGTGCAAACTCCCTACAGACAGCAGTGGGAATTGATCCTTGGTTGCTGGTACTGCAAGCATTGCGCTAACCACTACGCTACCACAGTGGTTAGCTGTGAGGAAAGATTAGATAAGTTAGGCTTGTTTTTGCAAGGAGAAAAGAGGCAATGGGAAGAAGAAAATTGACATGTATCAAATTATGTGGGGTCCAGTAAATATACAGGAGCTTCTTACCTTGAAGAGCCAAAAAAAGTGAGGGGCATAACTAATGAAATCAGCAGAGAGGTTACAGAGGAAATGAAAATATTTTTTGGCCAGTTGGCATTAGGGATCTGGAACTCACTGTCATGAAGGGTTATAGAGACAGAAATCCTTAGCCCATGTAAAAAGTGCTTGAATTTGCTCTGGACGAGTTGTGGACTCAGTTCTGATGGTGCAGTTAGGCTGGGTGGCTTCTTTTTGACTGACATGGTGATGATGAACCGAATGACTCCTTCTGTGTTGGTGAACTTTATATGTGTTGTAGTTCACTGGGCTGAAATGAGTTGGATGAAGCCCAGAATAATGAAGAGGCTGAAGGGCTGACCCTCCACTCAGGAGATGCTCAGAGAGCTGTATAAGATACTCAGCAGGGAGCTAGTCCCAAGGGATGTTCTACTGAGGCCCAAATCTACTGAGGTGAAACACAGGAGGCTTAGGATTTATGGTTTCTGAATATGCCTAATATTTAGAGACATTTAAAAATGATTAAAGTTACTTTAAAAATATAATTAAATATTTAAAAGTACAAGTATTAATTAAAAACACTTGAAATACCAGGAACCATTGTTCAAGAAAGGTTTTAACAGTAAATTGGGAAATTATAGGCCGGTGAGCCTGATGTCAGTAGTGGGTAAATTATCGGAAGCTATTCTCTATACCATGGGACAGGATATAAAATTATTTGGATAGACAGGGCCTGACTAGGGATAGTCAGCCTGGCTTTGTGCATGCTAGATCGTGTCTAACAGGTCTTACAGAGTTTTTTTTTGTGGAGGTTACCAGAAAGTTGATGGATGTTGTCTACATGAACATTAGCAAGGCCTTTGACAAGTTCCCGCAAGGGAGGCTGGTCAAGAAGGTTCAATCACTTGGCATTTAGGATGAGATAGTAAATTGGATTCAACATGGGCTTTGAGGGAGAAGCTAGAGTGTGGCAGTAGATGGTTGCCTCTTTGACCTGGAGGTCTGTGAATAGTGTCATGCTGCAGGGATTGGTACTGGCTCTGTTGTTGTTTGTCATCTATGTCAATGATCCGGGTGATAATGTAGTAACTGGATCAGCAAGTTTGAGAACAACACCATAGCGGAGAGTGAGTAAGGCTTGCAGGAGGTCTGGACTGGCTGGGAGAATGGGCTGAAGAATGGAGACAAGTGTAGGGTATTGCATTTTGGGAGGGCAAATCAGGGTAGGACTTACGCAGTGATTGGTAGGGCACTGAGGAGTGTGGTAGAACAAGTGGCTGTGGGAATACAGATCCATAATTCCTTGAAAGTGCATCACAGGTAGATGGGGTCATAAAGAAAGCTTTTGGCACATCGGGTTTCATAAATCAGTGTACTGAGTACAGGAGTTGAGATGCTATGTTGAAGTTGTAAGACGTTGGTGAGCCTAATTTGGAGTATTGTGTGCAGTTCTGGTCACCTAGCTACAGGAAAGATATCAGTAAGATTAAAAGAGTACAGAGAAAATTTCTGAGACTTGAGGACCTGAGCTATAGGGGAAGGTTCAATAGGTTAGGACTATTTTCCCCGGAGTGTTTGAGGGGAGATTTGATAGAGGCATACGAAATTATGAGGTCTAAAGACAGGAAAAGCGCAAGCAGTTTTTTTTTCACTGAGGTTGGGTGAAACTAGAACTAGAGTTCATAGGTCAGGGGTGAAAGGTGAAATATTTAAAGGGAACCTGAGGGTGAACCTTTTCAATCAGAGGATAGTGTGTGTGTGGAATAAGCTGCCAGCGGGAGTGGGTCTGATTGCAAAGCTTAAGAGAAGTTTGCATAAATACATGGATGGGATGTTTATGGAGGACTGGGTGCAGGCAAATGAGATGGCAGAAAAAGTGGGTCAGCATAGACTAGATGGGCTGTAATGCTCTTTAACACTAAGTAAATAAAAGTTAAAATATATTATATTAGAAACAGATAACTTAGTTTTTAAATCTCCAGGCTGAGAATTCTCCCTTAATTGGATGGGAAATCCAACTCAGACTGGTATTGAATCAGTGATACAGATTTCCCAGAGTAATTTTCCACATGGAGTCCACCAACAGACGAGTGTGACTGGCAGGCTGGTAACCCGCACTCTGCTTAAAGCAGATCTCCTTAAGGCCAGATCATACCTGCGTGGGATGGCGGAAGGCCAATGGTTCCTTTCTGAAACTGTGGGTCACAGACAATGTGACTCCAAAAAGGATAAACAGTATTGGGTCTCCTCTGCCCTGCAGGTCAGAGAGGAGACACTGTTATTTGGATGGAACTATTTCCATGAAAACTAAGGAAGAAACTACTTGGTTAGCATGCTCAGACTTAATAGAGACATCTTCTCCGGAACGCTAGTGGACTTTCCATTCAAAGTCATCAGGCACACCTTACTGTAAGTGCTACTTTTGACATCTGGAGCATCAGAACCATATCCTGGCCATGGGCATGGATTCGATAATAATTTAGCTGTCCTTTCCATTGTACACAGTTTGCTTTTCCATTGATGAGAGTGGGGTCAGTGAGGGTGGGGGGAGAGGCATGTCAGTGGTTGGCTGCTTGTAGAATGAAGAATGACCTATTGATTTGCTGTTGTTTACTTTACATCCCAAACAAAGTTAAATTTCACACTGAGTTTACAATGAATGCTGTTGTTATGACTCATTTTGTGTCATCTTTGAGCTTCTGAACCTCACTGGTCAAGCTTTCTTTGTCTAGAGCAGGGGTCGGCAACGTTTACCACTGAAAGAGCCAATATGGACCCATTTCCCACAGAAAAGAAAACACTGGGAGCCACAAAACCCGTTTGACATTTAAAATGAAATAACACTACATACAACGGTTTTTTTTTGCCTTTATGCTATGTATAAACAAACTATAATGTGTTGCATTTATGAAATTGATGAACTCCTGCAGAGAAAACGAAATTACATTTCTGCATGCAACAAAAACATTTTGAACTCCGAAAAAAAGATGTTGGGTTGAAGGTTACTCCATAGTTAGCCTCCCTTGGATCGAAGAATTAAAAGAAAGCACGCACTGGGGGGTGTCAGGCATTGGCAGTGGTGATGTATATTAATAGCGATAAAAAACACGTTGTAGCGGTGTACCGCTACACGCAGCGCTAAAATAAAGACACTGCAGTCAAAGGTAACTTTATTCGAACTAAATAGCCTTGCTTTAAAGCCTCCCTCAACCCGTCCCCGTGGGCGCGGATGCTCCAAAAGACGTTTCACAAACCCCCATAGGCTATCTCCCTTAGCCGGAATGGTGGCTAATTGTGAGCCGGTTCGGATGTGCCAGGAAATGGGGTCTCCACAACGTTTTTAGATTGTACAAGATCACCATAATCTTCAAATTTCGAATTACATTTCAAAAACTAACAAACCACGGGGAGCCACAGCACAGAGATGAAAGAGCCGCGGGTTGCCGACCCCTGGTCTAGAGCAATAACATTCTGTAGCTTTTATCAAAATAAACTTTATTCATAATAATAAAAAAAGTTCTGTGACTTTTATCAGAGTACAACAGCAATCTGTGTGCACCTGAACCTTAAAGACACCTAGAGGAAAATCTTAACACAGGTCATTTTCATACATAGATTTCTTCACGTAAATCTTCCAAATTAAATCTATATGGAAAAGCTGCTGGATTAGAGAGTCGAGAGGCTGTGGAACATCATGAGTTGCAAACGAAAATACATTTTATAATCTATTTTGCCCAACTTCAATTTTGTCACTTTCTTTTCTCCCTTGAAGATGCTGAATCTTTCTTTAAAAGGACCATGGTATAGTTTTCTCTATCTCCACATTCACTCTATCTAGGCCTTTCAATACTTGAGAGGGATTTCAATGAGATCCCCTCTCACTTTTCCAAACTCCAGCCAGTACAGACCCAGAGCCATCAAACGCTCCTCGTACATTAACCCTTTTATTCCCGGGATCATTCTCGTGAACCTCCTCTGGGCTCATCTCCAATGCCTGCATGTCCTTTTTTAGATAAGGGACCTAAAACTGATCACAATACTCTTCAGTGTGGTCTGCCCAATTCCTTATAAAGCCTCAACATTATGTCTTTGCTTTTATATTCTATTTTCGTCCTTCCCTTGGAAGCCATTATGTGATGGTTAATATTCAAGCAAGGAAGACAATATTCTCATGTGTAATCTATAAAATTTTGGGATGAGGACGTTGCATTATAAAATCAGGATTTGAGAAATCATTGCATATGTAGGTAACAACCTCCATAAGACCCTCTGTTCTGTCTTGTCCAGCATTCCTTATTGACCATTGTTCCTTATTTGCACGGTGTTTTATACTGTACACTGTTTTCTGATATTGCCTAATATTCCATTTTCTGTTACTACTTTCATGAACACTGCTTATAATGACACTTTTCTGAGACATTGGATTAATTTCAAACCTTTTTCTTCTTTTTAGAATACCTGATTAGACTAACCATTTGTCTTTTAAGCTCAAGGCAGTACGAGCCAAATTTATATCTCACATTATCATAATTCAGCTGGTCAACACCATAAGACCATAAGACGTAAGACACAGGAGCAGAGTTAGGGCCATTCAGCCTATCGAATGAGCTCTGCCATTCCATCATGGCTGATTTATTATCCCTCACAATGCCATCCTTCTGCCATCTTCCTGTAACCTTTACTGATCCAGAACAATCAGCCTCTGCTTTAATGCACTGACTTCAACAGCTGTCTGTGGTAGTGAATTCCACAAAATCACTACCCTCTGGCTAAAAATATTCCTCCTCATCTTTGTTCCAAAAGGACATACTTTTATTCTGAGGCTGTGCCCTCAGGTCCCAGGTTCCCTCACAATAGGAAACATCCTCTCCACATTCACTCTATCTCGGTCTTTCAATATTTGAGAAGTTTCAATGAGATCACCCCCCCCCCCCCCCATTCTTCTAAACTCCAGCGAGTGCAGGCCCAGAGCTACCAAATGCTCCTCATCCGTACATTTAACCCTTTTATTCCCATGAACATTCTCGTGAATCTCCAAGGCCATCACATTCTTTTATAGAGAAGGGGCCCAAAGCAATACTCCGTGTGGTCTGCCCAATGCCTTATAAAGCCCCAGCATTATATCCTCACTTTTATGTTCAAGTCCTCTTGAAATGAAAGATGAGGCGCATTTGGTAGCTCTGGGCCTGCACTCGCTGGAGTTTAGAGGAATGGGTCGGGGCAATCTCATTGAAACTTCTCAAATATTAAAAAATCTAGATAGAGTGAATGTGGAGAGGATGTTTCCTATCGTGGGGGATCCTGGGACCAGAGGGCACAGCCTCAGAATAAACAGATGTCCTTTTGGACAAAGTTGAGGAACAACGAATATACATACCTTCTTTACCACCGACTCAACCTGTAAGCTAACCTTTAGTGAAGCCTTCATGAGAGCTTCCAAGTTCCTTTGCACCTTTAATTTCTGAATTTGCTCCCCAGTTAGAAGATCATCTACACCTTTATTCCTTCTACAAGATGCATGACCATGTACAAGCGTTAAACCCTAGTGTCATGTTGGTGAATGTGTGAAAACCTTTCAAAGTCAAAATATCTTTGCTGGGGGTTGACGTATAAGACTAACTACATAATCCACATGGAAGTCAGAATAATTCTTTGCTTAATTAAATTGCAACCTTCTCCTTTTAGTATTCCATCTTGTTTGAGATAAAGGACAATATATAATTCTCATTTTGGTCACTTTTTGTATCTGTTCATCAGCTTTTAATATTTTGTGTGTTTATACACCCAAACCCACTCTGTTCCTTCACTGGTCCTGGTTTCTCATCATTAGGAAATAATTCAGAATAGAGCGGCATCCTTTTAGAATGGAGAAGAGGAGGAATTTCTTTAGCCAGAGAGTGGTGAATCTGTGGAATTCTTTGCACAGGCAGATGTGGAGACCAAGTCTTCATGTATATTTAAGATGGAGTTTGATAGCTTCTTGACTGGTCAGGGCATGAAGGCCAGACAGACAGACAGACATACTTTATTAATCCTGTGGGAAACTGGATTTCGTTACAGCCGCGCCTACCAAGGATAGTGAAGAAATATAGCAATAAAAAACCATAAATAATTAAATAATAATAAGTTAATCATGCCAAGTGGAAATAAGTCCAGGGCCAACCTATTGGCTCAGGGTGTCTGACACTCCGAGGGAGGAGTTGTAAAGTTTGATGGCCACAGGTAGGAATGACTTCCTATGATGCTCAGTGTTACATCTCGGTGGAATGAGCCTCTGGCTGAATGTGCTCCTGTGCCTAACCAGTACATTATGGAGTGGATGGGAGTCATTGTCCAAGATGGCATGCAACTTGGACAGCATTGGAATTGGGACTGAGAAGAATATTGATGAAATGGCAGATCAGACACGACGGGCCAAATGGGATAATTTTGCTCCTATATCTTATGGTATAATTCCAATTTGTACTTCTTGAATCTGGCGTGAGTGACCCCACTTTCCCACTATACCCTTGACTTATGACGGTTTTTTCACTCACTAACTCTGTCAATGTTATGTTTGGTAATTCCTGTTCTCTGAATGTATCAACAAATTTATAATCACCCATCTATAACTTCATTCAAGCTACTGACATATAGAATGAAGAGATCTCAAAGCAGGTCCTTGAGGTACACCACATCAGATTGTGACAGTTCAAGAATGCTTGATTTGGATGATGAATTTGATGGCATTTTGGCTAAGTTTGCAGATGATACAAAAATAGGTGGAGGAGCAGGTAGTGTTGAGGAAGCAGGCTGTCTACAGAAGGAGAGATTAGGAGAATGGACAAATAAGTGGCAGATGGAACAGAACATGGGGAAATGTATGGTCCTGCACCTTAGTAGAAGGAATAAAGAGGTAGACTTTTGCCCAAATGAGGAGCAATTTCAGAAATAGGAGGTACAAAAGCACTTGGGAATCCTAGTGCAGGATTTCCTAAACTTGCAGGTTGAGTCTGTAGTAAGGAAGGCAAATGCAACATGTTATTAATTTTGAGGGGATTAGAATATGAAAGCAAGGATGTAATGCTGAGACTTTATAAGCCATTGATCAGACTGCACTTGGAGCACTGTGAACAGTTTTGGGCCCCATTTCTACGGAAGGATGTGATGGCATTGTAAAGGGTCCATGGGAAGTTTACAGGAATGATACTGAGAATGAAAGGTTAATGTATGAGGAGCATTTGATGGCTCTGGGCCTGTACGTGCTGGAGTTTAGAAGAACGAACGGGTGTCTCATTGAAACCTACTGAATATTGAAAGGCCTGGATAGAGTGGATGTGGAGAGGCTGTTTGCAATGGTGGGGAAGTCTAGGACCAGAGGGCATAGACTCAGTATAGAAGAAAATCCTTTTAGATCAGAGATGAGGAGAGGTGGTGAATCTGTGGAATTCATTGCCACAGACAGCTGTGATGCCAGCTCATTGATTATATTGAAGTGGAGGTTGACAGGTTTTGATTTGTAAAGGCGTTAAAGGTTATGGGGAGAAAGCAGGAGAATAGGGTTGAGAGGGAAAATGAATTATCAATGATTGCATGATGGAGCAGATTCAATGGGCTGAAAGGCCTAATTCTGCTCCTATGTCCTATGGTCTAATGATGTTATCCTTTCTCCAGCTTTCTACTACATTCCTATGATTCAAGTTCACTTCCTCTGCAATTTCACTTCTGCTAATAGATTCTCACATGGAACATCTTACATTTTACACTGCAGTTTGAGCCCAGCACCAGTCACACCCAACGGCCTCCCTCCCAACTTGAAACTAACCTGTTTATTCCCACTCAGTGCTTTCTGCCTGTTAACCATTTCTCAGTCCAAGCCAACATATTATCTTCTACTAAAGTTTTGTTTAGTAATGTCTGGTGTGGTACAGATCTCCCTGCTCATGAAGAAGGGGTTGTCCCCTCCAGTCTCATCAGGTGCTGCACTCACAAGACTTCCCAGTGCCTCCTCACTCTTCCTTACAGTCCGAGGCTAAACGGTGGAGGTGAGAGGCAAAAGGTCTTCTTCATCAGCCTACTTTCAGAGCAGAGGATCTACGAGAGTGTGGAGAGTAGACTGCCTGGTGGAGTGAGGGTGGTGGCGGGGAATGACAGGGTGAGTTGAACACGACACACACACAAAATGCTGGAGGAACTCAGCAGATCAGGCAGCATCTATGTAAGTGAATAAGCAAATGATGTTTTGGGCTGAGACCCTTATCCTCAGGACTGGAAAGGAAGGGGGAAGATGGCAGCTTAAAAAGGGGTAGGGGAGGGGAAGAAGGACAGCTGGAAGGTGATAGGTGAAGTCAGGTGGGTAGGAAAGATAAAGGGCTGGAGAGAAAGGAATCTGATAGGTGAGAAGAGTAGACCATAGGAGAAAGAGAGGAAGAAGGTGAGTTTAATTGAACTGAATTGACTTTATTTCTTACATCCTTCACATACATGAGGAGTAAAAATCTTTATGTTATGTCTCCATCTAAATGTGCAATGTGCAATCATAGTAATTTATAGTAATTTATAATAAATAGAACAGTCAATGTAATATAGAGTACACTCAGATCAGTGTGAGTTCATCAGTCTGATGGCCTGGTGGAAGAAGCTGTCCCGGAGCCTGTTGGTCCTGGCTTTTATGCTGAGGTATCGCTTCACGGATTGTAGCAACTGGAATAGATTATGGTTGGGATGTCTTGGGTCCCTAGTGATCCTATGAGACCTTTTTTCACAACTGTCTTTGTAAATGTCCTGAGTCATGGGATGTTCACAACTACAGGTGCACTGGGCTGTCCGCACCACTCTCTGCAGAGTCCTGCGATTAAGGGAGGTACAGTTCCCATTCCAGGCAGTGATGGGGCCAGTCAGGATGCTCTCAATTGTGCTCCTGTAAAAAGTTCTTAGGAAATGGAGGCCCATACCAAACTTTCTCAACTGTCTGAGGTGAAAGAGGCGCTGAGGTCCTTTATTACCACTCAGCTGGTGCGTAGACTATGTGAGGTCCTTGGTGATGTGGATGCCGAGGAACTTGAAGCTGTTTACGCTCTCAACCCCAGATCCATTGGTGTCACAGATGTCAATGGATGGACTGATAGTTTGTGCACATATGTGTCCACATTCAAATAAGTGTGTTTGTGCTTTTAGAGATACATAATTCACCTTGACATTTGTGTCTGTTTATCATTGTTTCTCCTGGCATCATTCCACACCACAAGGATCCTTATTCTGGATGGAAGCCTTCACCAGCATCTAATAGTTTCATACACCTGCTCCTGATCTATTCCTCTGTGCAAATCTGGGAGATCCTGCTTTTTCCCCTGCAGCCTCCACGTCATAGTCACAATGTGTGTTGCTGCAATGTGCCTGCCTTGAGTTTAAGGCCTTCACAGTCGCTGTGCAGCAAAGCTTTGGCAACTGTGTTGGGATGAGCCTGTTCCTGCTGGTGTCACTGAGCCCCTGTTCTAGTGCTTGTCTTTAGGAGTGAGCAACATAACACTGATTCAAATACTTTTCTGATCGTTTGTGATTAATTTGAAGGGGATTCAACTCGGCCATGGAATAAGAAGAAAATATCATCAAAAAAAGCTTCAAATCAATTCCAGGGAACTGAAACTGTACGGATATGATACAGAGACTTACCGTGAAACTAGCAGGGTTGTTCATTGTAGTTTGGATCAATTCCTTTTCCTAAGATGTAATTGTGGACAAATATACCACAGTTCACCATCAAAGCTTCTTTGACAGTTTTTACCAAATCACCAAAACTATTCATAGAACTCTAAATGTGGAATTAAAATGGCGGCCACCGGGAAATTTCCCTGCTTGTGACAGATATGCTACACTTGCCACTTCACCTGCTCCCTCACCTCCATTCAGGGCCCCAAACTGCCCTTGCAGGCAAGACAACAGTTCACCTGTAAATCTGTTGGGGTCGTCTATATATCTGGTGCTTCTGATGCAGTCTCCTCTACATTGGTGGGACCCAGCATAAAATGGGGGAATGCTTGTCGAGCACCTCCACTCCATCCACTAAAAGAGGAATTTCCCGGTGGCTCATCATTTTAATTCTTATTCTCATTCCCGTTCCGACGTGCTGGTCCATGCCTCCTCGTTTGTTATGATGGATACACTCTCAGGCTGGAGGAGCAACACCTTATATTCCATCTGGGTAGCCTCCTAGTCACTGGCATGAACATCTATTTCCCTTTTTGGTAAGTTTTTTTTCCCTGTAACCCCTTCTCTCTTCTTCTATTCTCCACTCTGGCCTCCTATCTCTTCTCTTCCCCTAACACCTCCCCCTGGAGCCCCTCCTCCTTCCCTTTCTTTCAGGGTCCACTCTCTTCTCCTATCAGATGCCTTCCTATCCATCCTGTCCTTTACTTTTCCAACCCACCTGACCTCATCAGAGTCAGAATCAGGTTTATTATCGGCAGCATGAGACGTGAAATTTGTTAACTTAGCAGCAGCAGTTCAATGCAATACATAATCTAACAGAGAAACAAAAATAAATAAAATCAAAAAATATAATAATAACTAAACAAGTAAAGCAATTACATATATTGAATAGATTTTTTAAAATGCGCAAAAACAAAAATACTGTATATTAAAAAAAAAGTGAGGTAGTGTCCAAGGATTCAATGTCCATTTAGGAATCAGATGGCAGAGGGGAAGAAGCTGTTCCTGAATCGCTGAGTGTGTGCCTTCAGGCTTCTGTACCTCCTACCTGATGGTAACAGTGAGAAAAGGGCATGTCCTGGGTGCTGGAGGTCCTTAATAATGGATGCTGCCTTTCTGAGACTCTGCTCCCTGAAGATGTCAACTTTTATCAACTTATAGCTATCTTCCTCTCCCATCACCCCCATCTTCCAGTCTTGAAGAAGGATTTCGGCATGAATCATTGACTGCTTATTAATTTCAATAAATGCCACTTTTCATGCTGAGTTCCTCCAGCATTTTGTTGATGTTGCTTTTGGATTTTTATTATTTGCAGAATTTCTTGTGTTTAGGAATTTCTTTAGCCAGAGGGTGGTGAATCTGTGGAACTCATTGCTACAGGAGGCTACAGGGTCCAAGTTATTGGTCTATTTCAAATAGAGGTGACATGTTCTTGATTAGTAAGGGTGTCAAAGGTTACAGGGAAAACGTAGGAGGGTGGGGTTGAGAGGGAAAATAAATCAGCTATGATTGAATGATGAAGCAGACACAATGTACTGAATGGCCTAACACTGCTCCTATGTCTTATTGTCTAACGTGCACCATGCTATGGACAAATACCATTAATCGAGTTGTCTGTCGACCCCATATTGGGAACCCCGATCCAGAAGGACAAGGGCAGAAGGTGTATGGAAGACCAACAACTTATTCTCTTGATCACATAGAGGAAGTACCTCATTGAATTTAAGATGCTGTTGGGTCAAAACCATGGAACATTATCTACTGCAGACTAGGAGTCACATTGAAGGGGGGTTAGATCACCTTATTATGAGCAATGAGGTATGGTTTTAACCAGCTGTACCTACATCATATCAAGAGAATAACGACATTGTTTCCTAATGTGCTTTATTTTGTACAAATTAATATTTGTCACTAAAGTTTGAATTTGTTAATAGATTGGCTTGTTCTCTTATTCTCCTGCCTTGTCTTCTCTCCTTATGCTTCTCATTGTAAGGTTTGGTCTTTTCTTTCCCGCTCATTCATACCCTCAGCCTTTGATCCCTGTTAATGGTTGCTCTGCATTATCTGACTTACAGTGTTTGCAATGGGTTACGGTACTGTTAGTAATATGGACTCTTAGCAATCCTTCCTGTGATTAATTTTGAAATATCATGTTGGATATGTTGTTAAACAAGTTTAAAGTACTCCAATTACTTTCATGTTTAATATATTGTACAAAATGGCCCTTAACTTAAATAATTAGCTAATCCATGTTCACATTTTGTCCTATAAATATTTCAGAATTAAAGCTTTCTGAGAATAAATCAAAGTGTGAATTCTGTCTGCATCTTATAAATGTTTAACAATAGGTCTACCATTATTTCAGTGTAATATTGATTTTAAAATAATTATATTATCTTTATTTAAAAGCTTGTTTATGAATATGGCTAGATAATTTATTTTTCAGCACTGTAATGTGTAGTTATTTAACCAAAGGGACAACAATTTCAAAACAAGCTCATTTATTATATGGATTTAATATAGTTGTGGTGACCAACCTTCATTTACAGCCATGGACTTTGAACTCTAAAACATATAAAAGAAACTTACAGAAAACTAGATTCAAAGCAACAGTGCTGGTGGAACACAGCAGGGTCAGGCAGCATCCATGGAAAAGAGTAAACAGTCAACGTTCCGGGCCGAGACCCTTCATCAGGATCCTTCAGGATCCTTCAGGATCCTTCAGGATCTACTTACTCTTTTCTGTAGATGCTACCTGACCTGCTGAGTTCCGCCAGTGTTTTGTGTGCATTGCTTTTGTTTTCCAGCATCTGCAGATTTTCTCACGTGAATGAACTAGATTCACTTGTTAGTGATCTCTGCGGGTTTTTTATTTATTCCTGCCTATAACATGTCATTATGAAGATATGATAGAATATATGTTCATAAACAGCAGCATCTGTGTCACATTGACATTATATTTGATTTCAGTGTTCATTGTGAAGTAATGAAGTGAAATACTTTGTTACTGTTGTTTTTGGGTGAACCAGTGGAAGCTGCCGTGGTGCTGTATTGTACTGTGTGGCTGCACCACTCCAATGACCTCGTCTGTACATTGCAAAATCAGTTGATCAGCAGCAACCATCCTATCAACTATGCCCCAGGGCTCCCCTTGCTCAGTGACAGAAACCCTTTGTCTAAGGAATCACTGGTAGAGTCATTTCTGTGGCAATGAGCCTGCTTAACAGTACCAGCCTTACTTCAGGTTAATTGACAAAAAGAATCCTTTTATGAAATGCAGAAATGCAGATCATAGGCATTAGATCAAAAGCACACCCCAAACGTTGTTTGCTTTTGCCAATGGAAACATTTTAGATCAGATTTGATTTTTGAAGTATTTCAGCAAAAGAAAACTATTGGTTTTCTGAACTATTGCACAGATAATACAGTTTGATATTTGTACAATATTTGCTCTCCATTCCTCTGTAATAACTGCAAATTAATTATATATTTGTTACTGGACCAAATATTCCACTTGTGTTTAACTGTCAATACGTTAATGTCATCAAATAAATGTATGACAAAAACAATTCAAAATATTTGTTTTCTGCCTTCAAAAAATCTTTAAATGAAAATTTCTCATGAAGGAACCCAGAAATTATGGCTGTTGTAATTAATTGATGTTTGTTTGATGATATTTCTGTCTAGCTGCTATTTTGATGCGCACATAACCCTTTAATCTGAAATGGGTTAATGGCTCTGCTAAAATAGCAGATGAACAGGAAAGTCAGCTAAATGTATTAAAGGTTTTATGCTAATATTGAGACCAAAGTATTAATAATATCTACTTAAATAATTTAAGAATATTGGAATACTTTGCAGAGAAATTAAATGAAGCTATGAAGGGTGTATGTAAGAAATTTATTAAGGTGATACCTGAAGTGAGAAGATTCCAGTATGAAAAATAAGGGAAAAATTAGGATTCTTTGCATTCAGCTAAGAATGCTGAATATTGTGAGAGGCTTTGACAGTTACCAAATCTGCAAGTTCCATAAGACATTCAGTACTCATAAATCATGGAAAATTATTTGCATCCATTGGTTATTCACTAACCAGCAGGATGCAAGTTTGTTTTCACAAAACAAGGGGAGTAGGTTATAAAACAATTAATGCCAAAATTTGCTGGTGAATGGTGAAAGCAAAATTCATCACGTGTCTTAAGAAGCATCTCTTAAACATTTGAAAACACAATACTGAAGTGACTCAGAGGAAAGGGCAGGAAAATAAAGACCAAATGAATAGCACTTTAAGCAAGGTGCTATGATGTGCTGAATGGCTTCTTATGCAAAACAATTTTTTTTTTGAAAACTTTTTTTATTGCATTTTTAAGTAGTTACAGCAAAACAATTTTAAGGTGCAACTTGAAATAGTGTCCTGCTTTTGTTAATCAAACCTTTGCAACATGTTGTGTATAGATTTTTTTTGTGTAACACTTTGAGAGAGCATAAAACTTGACTAAAAATACATCCTTCATTGGGATCCAATGTAGCGGAATGGTTGTAAATAAGTAAATAAGTAATACTGAGGACATGAGTTGTAGGGTCTTTGAAAGTGAGTGTGTAGGTTTTGTAATCGGTTCAGTGCTGAGGCAAATAAAGTTATCCATGCTGATTTAGGAACTGATGAAGCATTTTGGCCTGAAGCATTGACTGCTTATTCCTTTTCATAGATGCTACCTGACCTGCTGAGTTCCTCCAACACTTTGTGTGTGTTACTCTGAATTTCTAGCTTCTGCACAATCTCTTGGGATAACTATTTCCAAAAACGCTTCACAGTACAAACTATGCAGCTGAAACAATAACTAACACGAAGTGCATATTTAAATTTGGGATTGATAGGTATTTGTGAATGTAGAAATCAGAAATGAGAGGAAATGGAGAATGAAGTGGAGAATCCATTATATTTTAGTGAATGGCAAAGCAAGCCAAAATGGATATTTGACTTCTGCTTCCATCACTTATGTTCTTCCTATCAATCATACAATTTTGGATTTAAGTAGAGTCTTACACACGAATCCAAGGATTTATAGAGTTATTGAACATGAAACAAACCCTTTAGTCTACCTTGTCCATTCTGAACAAAATGGAGTGTGGACACCAGCTCACTGATGTCTTCACGGACATCTTCAACACTTCATTCATCAAGGCTGCAGTCCCCACATGCTTCAAATCAGCCACCATCAACCCTGTGTCAAAGAACACTACAACTTCAGAACTAAACAACTTACAGATGGTGGCACTGATGTTAATCATCATGAAGTGCTTTGGCAACAGCACATATCAAAAACTCCATTCCAGCCACACTGGACACTCACCAATATGTTTACCGACAGAACTGCTCTAAGTAATAACATCCGTCATGCATCTGGAAAACAAAGGCACTTATGTCAGAAAGCTGCATTTCAGTTTGGCATTCTAAACTATTGTCCCACAGACCTTGGTGAACCAACTCTTACTTCTTAGTCTAAATACACCACTGTATAACTGGGTGTTGGACTTCCTAACCAACGGATCTCAGATAGTCAGGATGCACATCATCTTCAGCACAGTGCTCCCCAGGGCTTTGTGCAAAGCCCAAGGCAGTATACTCTGCTCACACATGACTGCACGGCCAAACACCCGAGTAATCACATTGTCAACAACAATGATGAGGTGGCCTACAGAGAGGAGGTGGAAGAATTGAGGCCCAGTGCCAGACAAATAACCTCTTCTTCAATGTCAACAAGATAAAACAGATGGCTATCGATTTCAGGGGAACTCGCACCACTCACACCCCTCTTTAACGTCAGCGGCACAGCAGTGGAAACTGCAAGCAGTTTCAAACTCAGGGGAGTGCACATCACTTCTCATGGTCTCAGAACACATCCTACACCATCAAGAAAGCACACCAATGCCTCTATTTTCTGTGGAGGCTGAAGAGAACTGGGCAATGTGCATCAATACTCATGACCTTCTGCAGATGTGCTGCAGAGAGCATCCCAACATGCTGCGTCACTGCATCATACAGCAACTGCACTGTAGAGGACAGGAAGGCTCCTCAACGGGTAGGCAGAACTGCCCAATGTATCACCGGCATTAGCCTACCTGCCGTCAAGGACATATTACAGAAGGATGCTGGAGAAAGGTCAGTAACATCATGAAGGATCGCACCCACTCTGCTCATGGACTGTTTGCCTCACTCCCCTCAGGGAGGAGGCTCTGTAGCATGAACACCAGGACAACCAGGCTCAAAAACAGTTACTTTCCCCAAGCAGTAAGGCTGATCAACACCTAGTAACCCATCCCAGCACACCCTAACAACCATTACTCTATTATTTCCTGCCAGAGTCTCTTTATGTTCCTTCAATCAATCTATGTACATAAGCTATCTTATATATTTAGACAGTATGTATTGTGTTCTTTATCTTATCGTTTTATGAGCTTCATTGGATCAGGAGAAATAATTATCTTGTTCTCCTTTATATTTGTGTACTGAAAATGACAATAAGTAATTTTTGAGGCAACACGAGTGAATCTGCAGATGCTGACTATGTGGATCTTGTGCAGGCAGATAAGTTTACTTTAAATAGGCATCACTGCTAGCACAGACATTATGGGCCAAAGGGCATGGTCTTGTGCTGTTCTATATTCTATATCTATCTAAGATAATTTCATTTGCCTGCTTTTGGTCCTTATCCTCCTGAATATTTCACTCTAATTAACATAGCATCATTTTCCACTACAGAAGCATCTAAACCAAATACAACAAAATGCCCAATTCCTACACCTACACCTGGGTATTCTCCCTCACTACAATTCAGGGCCCCGAACAGTCCTTCCAGGTGAGGTGACGTTTCACCTGTGAGCCTGTTGGGGACAAATACTGTGTCTGGTGCTCCTGGTGTGGCCTCCAGTATATCGGTGAGACCCGATGTAGATTGGCAGACCGTTTCGCTGAGCACCTACGCTCAGTCCGCCAGAAAACGCGGTGTCTCCCAATGGCCACCCATTATAATTCCACTTCCCCTTCCCACTTTGATATGTCTTTCCATGGCCACGTCCACTGTTGCGATGAGGCCACACTCGGGTTGCAGGAACAACACCTTATATTCCATCTGGGTAGCCTCCAACCTGATGGCATGAACATCGATTTCTCAAACTTCCGGTAATGACGCCTGCCCCCCCCCCCATCTCCTTTTATCCCCTTTGCCCCGTCTCAACTTATCTCCTTGCTTTGCCATCACCTCTTTCTGCTCCTCCCCCTTTTCTTTCTTCCATGGCCTTCTGTTCTCTCCTTTCAGACTCCCCCTTCTTCAGCCCTGTATCTCTTTCTCCAACCAACTTTCCTGCTCTTTGCTTCATCCCTCCCCCTCCTGGTTTCACCTATCGCCTGGTGTTTCTCTCTCCCCTCCCCCTAACTTTTAAATCTATTCCTCGCCTCTTTTTTCTCCAGTCCTGCCCAAGGGACTCGGCCTGAAACATTGATTGTGCTCTTTTCCATAGATGCTGCCTGGCCTGTTGAGCTCCTCCAGCATTTGGTGCGCGTTGCTTGGATTCCCAGCATCTGCAGATTTTCTCTCGTTTGTCAAATTCTGCCAAAAACTGATTCATGTCAGAAAACACATCTTTCTCATTTGACAAGCAGTCAGAAACACAACAATTTGAAATCATATAGCCAACGTCCAAACCCTCTGCTGAATTTGACTGTATCATAACTAATACATCTCATAGCTATCTCAATAATTTAGTCAAAACATAAATCAAATCTCATCTTGTTTTCTCAATCAATATCCTTCTGTTTTAATGTAAATGCTAACTGTCTAAGAGGGTGCTGTATTGGTGGAAATGAGTGCAAGATCTATTCTATCAAAGCCACATTTTGGAGCACTGGTGATATTTCATGGTGATGAATCCCAAACACAAAGAATACCTTTATCAGTGGTAATTACACAATGAAATTAGGGCAAACAGATCTATTTCACTAATTAGCTATGCAGATTGTGTGGAAAGAATTATTCCAAGTATCTATTAATTGTATTTGTTCAGGTTCACTTATTTTGACGTGGTTGTTATCCTCACACACAAGCCAGTCTTGGAACGCTGGTTGCAGGATCTGTCAGTGTTCCTAGTTTAATACCATACCTTGGAGACACAACTTGCCAAGCAGCAAACTGGTTAATATCTGGTGAACTCAAAGTGGAGCAAATCTGTTTAATGACTTTTAGTTAAAGTAATTGTATTAAACAAAGGCAGAGGGAAAACTGTGCAGCAGCTTTATAAAATAAATATGACATCAGTTCTGCACAGTACTGTATTTGTCAATAAGCAGCAGAGAGGAAGTTTGTAAATCTGGTGGGAGCAAATCTGCTGGGAATGCTGAGGGGTAAGTGCCGGAGGAGGGGTGTGGGACAGTTGGCAGAGGAGTGTCAGGGGTGGGTGTGGCATAGGTGCAGACAGACACAGCCCCGAGACAACAGGCAAGGTAATTTGAATCCAAACAATTGGCCTATTGATCATTACAGAATGTCTCTCTGGTGCTTCCTGCTACCCCCCCCCTCCTCTTTTCCCAACCATTATTCCTTTCTCCCTGCCCCTTTCCCACCTTCAGTCCACAATAGAAACCCATATCAGGATCAAGTTTATCATCACTCACATACGTCATGACTTCTTTTTGCTGCAGCAGTGCAGTACAATACATAATATTACTACAGTATTGTGTGAAAGTCTTAGGCTATATACAATATATGTGCTTAAGACTTTGGCGAAGTACTGTATGTGAGATATTATAAGTGTTCCATCATGGCTGGTACAGGAGCACAAATGAATCATAAAATCATTTAATGATGTTGAGCTTAAAGAGTCCATTCGGTCCATTGTGCATATGCTGTCCTTATGAAAGAACGATCCACTTATTTACATCTCTGGTTTGGAGTTGCCCTGGTGGTTAACAGGTAAATGAGCCTGAGACATACAGGATAATCCCAAGACTAGTTATGATCTGTGTTAAATGGGTAAATTGATTAATATTGTCACATGTACCAGGTACAGTGTTTTGTTTTGTTTTGCAAACCATCTTATTTGGATTATTTTATGGCAAAATGGGAAAAAAAACAGTACAAGAATGCAGAATGAAGTGTTACAGTGAAGGTACAGTGCAGGCAGACAGTCAAGTGCAAGGCCATAATGAGGTGGACTGTGAGGTCAAGAGTCCGTCTTACCATACAAGGGGACCAAACAATAGTCTTATATCAGTTGGACAAAAGTGCCCCCTGAGCAGGTGCTACATGTTTTCTGGCTTTTGTATCTTCTGCCTGATGGTAGAGTGGTGAAGAGAGAATGCCTACGGATGGGGTCTTTGGTAGTGCTGGCTGCTTTACCATGGCAATGACAACAGAGACCATGGAGGATGGGAGGCTGACTTCCTTGATGTGTCCACAACTCTGCAGCTTCTTGTCATAGCAAGCAGATCAGTTGTCATACCAAACCTTGATGCATCCACTGGTCTCCAGAGAAAGCACTTTTTTTTTTGCTTGTAGAGAATTACAGTTGGTTTTGGGGCTTGGGCAGGATGAAGGTTCCATGTGCCCCATTGTGGAACAGTCCATTGACATTCCTTACTTTGCCTTTCACATGAATAATCACCACTTGAGTGAAGAATTAGAGGGTTATTGGTGCCTGTAGAACTGTATCCCAGAGGAGTCTTCAGGAGAAAGAGAAAATAAAATTTATATTTTGCCAAATATGATATTGAGAGCATTAGGAAGAAAAGGTTAAAAGAGAGCAGGAGCATTTTGGTAGCAACGCTTTCTGTAAAATGTAGTCCATACCCGTCTTTATATCTAAATATAATTATCTGCTCTTCTTTGAATTTGAGCCCTGGTGCACAGATCTGCTGTGACGCTGGTATCAGAATGGTCAGGAGTGTGTGTGTGTGTGTGTGTGTGTGTGTGTGTGTGTGTGTGTGTGTGTGTGTGTGTGTGTGTGTGTGTGTGTGTGTGTGTGTGTGTGTGTGTGTGTGTGTGTGTGTGTGTGTGTGTGTGTGTGTGGCTTTTCCACGGAACAGGGGAAGCTGCCATCAGTGACAGAAAGGGGGTGCTTGAGGTGAATGGACCCAAGAGACACCAGGCCTGAAATCTCACGATAATGATTGATGTAGGCTTTGTACTGACTTCTGACACCTCTGCTGAAAATTAAAAGCCTATTTTGTATGGTAATAACCACACTTCACTTTGATATAGCCTCAGTATCTGATACAGGCTTCTAAGAGGCTGCTATTTAGTAGTATTATCTCCTGAGGGAAGAAACCATTTGGTTTGAATGATAGAAAAATGATTACAAGCAGATTGTAAAAGCTCAAATAAAAACACACACATTGTATCGGCATTGTACATTATCATTTTGAGATATAGGTGACTTGTTTATTATACCAAAAAGTAAACATATTGTCATGCTGTAACGCTTATAAAACTGGGAAATCAAAGTGATAGTAAACCAACAACGTACTTTACATAAAGTTTATCAATGAATTTACATATTGACTCAACTAGATCTAAATCACAGTGATAATCAACATTTTATTTTCTTGAATCACAATGCCAATACAGATTTCACAATGGTACTAAGCAGCTTAATCAGAAGTCCTTTCCTATTATCTGTTTCTCTATCAGAAAAGCCAGGGGACAATATACTTTCCAGCACAAAAGAAAGCACGGACCAGGCAGTGTGGAAGCTCTGAATTCCCCTTACTTAAGTGGGAAGGAAGAGTAGATTTCAAATTGTGTTGGCAGGTGTTTGTGGTCACTGGTTATCAGAATATAGACTTCGGGAATTCTATGCATAAATAATGAAGCGAAAAACTTTAAAAATCACCACGAGCCTCCACACATTCCACTTCCCATTCAAATGAGCAAATCTTTCTTCACAAGACTGGATACAATGGGTATCTCAATGTTCAGTGTCTATTAACTCACCGAGCATCATTTACAGAAAATCAGCTGCATTGTATCGTAAACCAGACACCAACTGGGATGTGTTAGACCAACGAAGGGTGCAGGGAAATAATTAAAAGACAACACTTCTGCATTTCCATGCAGTTCTCTAAATCTTTTGCACAATATCTCTTGCTAGACATTTATCCACCCTTGTAATTGTTATTCAGGAAAATAGAAGTTGATTGTCACCGTGACTATATTTGGCCCAGTCAAGTGTTAACTTGTCGGTTAATTGACTTGTGATTTGCAGCTTGGCGTAAGGCACAAGTCAGGCACGTGATGGAATACTTTTCGCCTTCCTGACTGAATGCAAGTCCAGCAGCACTCAACAAACCTGACACCATGCAGGACAACGTACCCTGAACTTTCAGTCCCTTCTCCTTGAGCTCAAGTGCAAATTTACCAATGATACTTAGTTGGGCTACTTGACAGCACCTTCCAAACCTGCTATTGGACAAAGGCAGCAGATACATGGAGCACCAATCCATCTTCAGGATTCTCTCTAAAATGTAGATGAGTATGAATGTACTTTTTGGAAAATCATCGAGTATGTAATGTGAATAATTACCAATACATTATTGTACAGGCCATTAATTGAGAATTTACTGTTTTCAGTAAAACATGTTCTGTTGACTGCTCTACCCCGTCAGTTGAGTTTGCAAACGATGAATTGAAAGAGTTTATAAACTGAACTCTCTCCAAGTCATGCACAATCCTGGTTTGGAGAAATGACTGTGTTATCTCATCGTCATTAAACGCTTGAACTCTCTGCCCATTGGCATTACGGATGCGCTGTCAGCAGGAAGTCATCAATGGAGGGAGCCTCCCCACTATCTTCCCACAGACAACTAGAGAAAGGCAGTGGATACACCCACATTACAGGAAGGAAGAAATCAAAAAAAAAGAACTCAGCAAGCATATGTGAGATTTGGAGGAGTTTTGATCAATGTTGATAGAGCTACGTATCACCTGGCTTCACTGATCACCTTCCATCTTGTACTCCTTTGCCACACCCCACCTTCATCCCCCTTCCTTCCCAGTCCCGATGAAGGGTCTTGGCCTGAAATGTTGACTCTTTCTCCCTCTGCCTGATTTGTTGAGTTCCTCTAGGTACATTTGTAAATTGTGTCTTGCAAGACTGTCAAATAATTGCTTGTGCAGAAGCTCACACAGGATTCCCACTCAAAATTCCTACAAGTATCTTCCATTGTGATGTGCCACAGTGGAAGAGGGGCAAGTTAATGCGATAATGGCAGATGATTGTGGAGGTGGGAGGGAAGAGGAGTGGGGGGGGGGGGGATGCTGTTGATGACCAGATCACTGAGAGGTGGGAAAAGGTTGGAGTATGATAAACAGGTGACCAGAGAATCTGGGGAGACTGGGCTTTCAATGAAACTCTATTGTTTAATGCATGATACTGTATTCTTGCACAGTGTATAAGAATGTCTAGGCCATCGAATTCTAAAGGATTAAATTCAAGCCTTCAGCCATCAATTTTAAACTAGGTTAAAGAAGAATGGAAAATAAAGGAGTAAGAATATTTCCTATTTAAACATGAACCAGCCAGCAGTACTGACTTGCATTAGTATTGTGACATTAATCGCCATTAACTTTCCAGTCTTTGCAAACGACTTCATTCTAAGTCTGAATTATCATTAGAAGAATAAAATATTAAATATGAATGAAATCATTAGGGGAGACAGATCAACGTGGAGCTCTGCATCAGTATACAGTGTGTATCTTTACTGTTGAAGGAGACACAACTCCACTCTTTTAAGACTAGAAGGAGAGTTGAACTCCACTGTCTGAGGAATGACCTTTGGGAGATAGTTCCTGCAGTTCAGGCTGTGCACAGGAGAGAGATGAATTCTATTTGTAGTGCTGTGGATTTAATTTCCTAGTTCAAACTCCACCCACCCCACCCACCTTTCCTTTTGTTTCCCTTTCCTGGTCACACGGGCTGACCAAAGCACCTTTTACAGGTGACCTACGTCTGATAGAAGCTAAGAGTAGTGCATCTGGCCCGAATGGCTCTGCCCTGCACCCAGCAGTGGTGGGAACCCTATAAAGGTATTTGAGTTACTTGCGGGTGGCCCTGCAGCATAGCAGTTTGGCGGAACGTTTTACAGCGCAAGCAACCCCACTTCAATTCCCGCCTGTAAGGGTTTTGTGCATTTGCACATTTTCCTCGTTACTGTGAGGATTTCCTCCAGCTGCTCCAGTTTCCTCCCACATCCCAAAAACGTATGAGCTGGTAAGTTGATAGGTCACTTAGTTGTACTCGGGCAGCGTGGGCTCGTTTGGCTGGAGGAGCCTGTTACCATATCTCTAAATAAGTAAACATGCTTTTGAACATGCCTTTTGAACCTAATTTTCAATTTTTGTCTGTTTAACATGAAATGGCTGCTGGATATCCAATCCCTACTTAAACAAGGCCAAGTAAATTAAATACCTCAGCAATGCCAATCAGGCACTGTGGATGTGGGTGCAGGGCTGGTGAACTGCATAGTATTTTCTCCCTAGCACGGAGATCGCAGTGGGAAACATCCAGTTCCTAGCCTGTAAACCCTCATAACCAGGGGCTGGAAATAAGAGGTCAGATGACACAAATGATAGGGAAGGCCTGAGGTAACATAAGGCTCGATTAAAATCAGATTTCTCCACTGCAGTGTACCTTCACTTAAACATAAAGCACAAATAAAGCATGAGGCACAAAGGTATATATGGAGCAAAATAGGCAAATAGGTGTAATATTTTGAGTGATTTGAGTGCACATTACTAATCTGAACTAAAATGTACAGTATAGCTGTAAAACATTTATTTACAGTATTTTTTTTACAGCATGCCTGAGTCTCCTCAATTTAATTCATGGCTGCATCTAGTCTCTTCACAGGCAACCTCTAAAGAAAATAATTTAAATGCATTGTACAGCAGTCTTACAATTCATTTCCCGTGATGTCAGTTTTCTTCTGGAACACAGAGGGAAGGTCATTTTCATGTCAAGTAGGGTGTGGAAACCAGCTGAGGACCACCACGTCTGAATTGTGCCAATTTGCGTGGCAGACATCAGTTTAAAAAAAATGTTGATAGGAAATCTAGCAACAGCATATGGTGCCACACTTAAGAGGCCCTGATTCAGAGAATAAGTGTGTGTGTGTGTGTGTGTGTGTGTGTGTGTGTGTGTGTGTGTGTGTGTGTGTGTGTGTGTGTGTGTGTGTGTGCGCGCGCGTGTGTGTGTGTGTTTACGTGTGGTGGCTACTTTAGTTCTTTGCCACAGATCACCCAAACCTCCCCCTTCTCCGCCCCATCGCCCCTCCACATGTGTTGTCCACCCACCCCCAGCCTAGGGGGACTCATCTCCTCCCATTCCAACTCTATTTAAGTCTGGTGTCGGAGGCAGATGGGCATCTCACAAAGGACCCCTCACCTCTCCAAGCTGGTCTTACAACATGCCTGATTAAATCTTAATACTGAGGTTAGGTTTGATACAGTAGCTCTGTGGTGATTCAATTAGTGCAGAAGGCATGAAGGAAATAGCACAAAGAGATCTAGTAGTTAGAAAGTAATTTTCTTTTGATCATTATAGCATTTCACAAGTGGAAGCAGAAAATTATGGTCTCATGCATCTTCTGCTTAATATCCTCTGGGGCAGGATTTGCTGTAGACTGCAGTTAGCTGTCAAAATCAACTAAATCATGTGGATCTGATGTATTTGCATAAGTGACTTTGCAGGCTAAGGTAAAACGTTGCACACGAAATTTAACAGAACAGAGTCATGGGGCTTTGCGATTGCCCAAAAATAACCAAAAGATAATATTTTAAACTGAAGATTATATATAAAAATGAATACTAGTGGGTAAAGATATCTACGCTTTCTATCTGCTTGAATGCCATTTGTTTCCCACCTTAAGGAATAGAGATCCCAATGCTAAGACCATCAACAGGATATGCCACTGTTTTTACATATTTCAGTCACCCTGAGGGATGGGGGTCAATCATGACAAATAAAACTGTCTCAGGATAGTAAGTTTGTAAACAGGAGACCCTCTGATTTGCTTTGCCTTTGGATCAGGCACCTGCCCTCCTCAGCTGCAAACACAGAAAAAAAGTCCTTGAAGGTGGCTATAAAATAGACAGAAAAAAAGGAATCACTTAAAAGAAGGTTGATTTTTTTTTAAACCTCAGCATAATCCAGGCGAGGTTATTCCAACGACCACAGAAGATTGGCAAATCTTAAATATAAATGTTATCCCCATAATCGTTTCATTTGCGCTTTCCTTTATGCTGCTACGAGATTCAGTTGGCCAAGATCAGATTCACCCCATAAACTAGCAATACACCTGGAATGAAATTACAACGCACAGCCTATCGTGTTGGTTTAAAAAGACTCTTAAAGGATTTTCATGTCAGAAGTACTTAATTTACTAAAGAATTGACCAGTAGAGACCAATAACACTATGAAATAGTTCTCTATAGGCATGTCTGTATGTCATTAAGTAATTTAAAGTAATTTTTAGTCAGGTTACTTACAGATGGGGGACTGGACACCATCAATAAAATGCATAATTTTGCTGATGAACCCATTTTCAGCTGTGTTAATAAAATAGAACCAGGTTATCACACTTAAATACATCACGGATTATTTTCTAGTGACAAGGGAAAAAAATTATTGCGTTCTGCGACTCTTTCTGACTGCTCTGGTTCATTTTGCATTTGTGATTATACAAAATGAGAACACAAATTCTGTACAGCATTCATGGAGCTCAGATTAGGCCGTGGTGCTGACGAACAGCAATAAATTACTCTGCCTGCTGAAATTTTCAAAACAGGAATGCACTTCCCTCTAACTTTTTACGTATTGAGGAGAGCTACTCTTGCCATTTATTTTGAATTTAGAAGCTGCATGGAGATCATGAGCTTAGTACCTCCTGCACCTGACAAAGTAGCCACTGAGTGTATGTCCGTTCCCTTCTGCTGCTGTAGCCCACCGACCTTCAATGTTCAAGCAACACACACAAAATGCTGGTGGAACGCAGCAGGCCAGGCAGCATCTATAGGAAGAAACGCTGTCGACGTTTCGGGCCGAGACCCTTCGTCAGGACTAACTGAAAGAAAAGATAGCAAGAGATTTGAAAGTAGGAGGGGAAGGGGGTTATCCGAAATGATAGGAGAAGACCGGAGGGGGTGGGGGTGAAGCTAAGAGCTGGAAAGGTGATTGGCAAAAGGGACGCAGAGCTGGAGAAGGGAAAGGATCGTGGGATGGGAGGCCTTGGAAGAAAGAAAAGGGGAGGGGAGGACCAGAGGGAGATGGAGATCAGGAAAAGAATGATGGGCAGAGAGAAAGAAAAAGGGAGGGGGGAAATAAATAAATTAGGGATGAGGTAAGAAGGGGAGGAGGGACATTAACGGAAGTTAGAGAAATCAATGTTCATGCCATCAGGTTGGAGGCTACCCAGATGGAATATAAGGTGTCGTTCCTCCATCCGGAGTGTGGCTTCATCTTGACAGTAGAGGAGGCCATGGATTGGCATATCAGAATGGGAATGGGATGTGGAATTAAAATGTGTGGCCACTGGGAGATTCTGCTTTAATGTTCGATGTGTTGTGTGCTCAGAGATGCTCTTCTGTGCATCATTGTTGTAACATATATTACTGTCACCTCCCTGTCATCTTGAACCAGTCTGGCCATCTTCTCTAACCTTTCTCATTCATATTGCATTTTCATCCACAGAATTCCTGCTCACTGGACTTTTTTTTTGTTCTTTGCACCATTCTGTATAAACTTGAGAGACTGTTGTGTTTTTGAAACCCCAGGAGATCAGCTGTTTTTAAGATATTCAAGTCACCCCATCTGGCACCAATAATCATTCCATGATGAAAGTTACTTAAATAAAAAATATTTGTCATATATGCTGGGAACACACTAGATTCTTTTTTATTTTGATCACATTTCTTCCCCATTCTGAAATTTGGTCTGAACAACAAATGAATCTCTTGACCATGGCTGCATGCTTTTATACATTGAGTTGCTGATACATGATTGGTTGATTAGATGTTTACATTAATGAGCAAGTGTACAGATGTACCTAATAAAGTGGCCATTGAGTGTATATTGGAATGGTTCATGTTATTTATCAATACCATGATAGATTTATGCATATGGCCACAAAATACCAGAAAATGATGCCTTCAATTTCCCAGAATGGTGCGGTGGGGAATAAATTGTGTGAGGTGATAAGGCACATCTTGGCACATTTTAGGATGATCTGCCATCTAATTGCAGTGAACAATTAAATACAGGCAAAAATTAGCCATTATCTGAAACCTGCTCTCGTTGCTGCCATCAGGAAGATGGTACAGGAGCCTCAGGACCCACACCACCAGGTTCAGGAACAGTTATTACACCTCAACCATCAGGCTCTTGAACTAGAGGGGTTAACTTCACTCAACTTCACTCACCCCATCTCTGAAATGTTCCCACAACTTATGGATTCACTTTCAAAGACTTTTCATCTCATGCTCTTGAAATTTATGGTGCACAAATATTTATTTATTTATCTATTTATTTATTTATTCATTCATTCATCCATCCATCTATCTATTTATTTATCAATCTTTCTGTTATCTGTTTATCTATCTATCTATTTATTTATTTGTTTGTTTACAATAGCTTTTTTTGGTTTTCTTTTTGTTTTTTCATACTTAGTTGTCTTTTGAAAGTCGTTGTTTGTCTCATCCTGTTGTGGGTAGTCTCTTATTGATTCCACTGTGTCTGCTGCAAGAAAATGAATCTCAACATTGAAAATGGTGATGTACATGTACTTTGCTAATTAATATACTTCGACCTGGGAATGTGCAGAGATTCTTAATGGTAGGCAATCACAAGGGAATATACCATGTAGGTCCAAAGAACTGGTGAGGGATTCTCGTGAATGATGGAAATCGGTCCTGACCTGGCAATACACTAGGAACCTGAAACACAAGAGATCCTGCTGGAGGAGCAACACCTCATATTTCTTCTGGGTAGCCTCTTACCTGACAGCCTGGACATTGATTTCCCCAACTTCTGGTGATTTCTCCCCCCTCTCCCTTCTTTCATTTTCTGTTCCCTGTTCTGGCTCCCTTCCTACCCCTTCTCTTCTCCTCACCTGCCCATCACCTCCCTCTGGTGTCCCTCCTACTTCCCTTTCTTCATTGGCTCACTCTCCACTCCTATCAGATTCCTTCTTCTTCAGCTCTTCACCTCTTCCACCTATCGCCTCCCAGATTCTCACTCACCTTCCCCGTTCTCTACCACCTACCTTACCCTTTACCTGATTTCACCTGCCAGCTTGTACAGATCCCTCCCCCGTCCCCACCTTCTTATTTTGGCTTCTTCCCCCTTACTTTCCAATCCTGATGAAGGGTGTCAGTCTGGAAAGTCAACTGTTTATTCCCCTCCATATCTGCTGTCTGACCTGCTGAGTTCCCCCAGCATTTTCTGTTCGTTACACTGGGAACCTGAATTCTTTAGGTGGGCAACTATATGGTTCTCCTTGGGGAATTCCATTAACCACACTTTCCCTGGAGCAATCTCACCCCTTCAAGCTTGCGGTAGTTGCTTGATATGAAGTGGGGTGGGTTTGAATATTAAAAATAGAACAAAGAACATAGAGTAGTACAGCACAGGAACAGTTCCTATGCCCCACAATGTTGTGCTGAGCCAATTAAATTCGCAATCAAATCAAACTAAGCTAATTTCTTCTGCCTACACAATGTCCTTAAACTTCCATTTTTCTCACATTCATGAAAGAACTATTAGCAGTTCTAATACACATTAGGGATTAGACATTAGTTTAACTAATGTGAATTTGTTGAATCCAGAGGCTGATTATTTGTCTTCTCAATGTTCAAAATACATTTATCATCAAAGTATGTGTACATTATAAAACCTTGAGATTGTACATTGAGATGTGTACAGTATACAACCTTGAGATTTGCCTCCTTACAGGCAGCCACAAACCAAGACACCCAAAAGACCCCATTTAAAAAAAGACCAACAAATAAGTCAAGTTTATTGTCATTTTTCTATATACATATATATAATGTATATAATGTTTATAACCATATAATATATATAGAAACAAGACAACATTTCACCAAACCAGGGTGTAAAGCACAGTATTTCACATAACACACATAGCACTCAGTAACTTATGAAGGTAAGGATAAAACCTACAGATAAATCACACATCAATAACAAATTAAAGTGAATTAATATTAAATATCGTAAGGTACAGAACAGATTAAACAGTGACACTTTGAATACGATGTGGAAGGGAGTTCAGAAGCCTATTGGCCTGGGGGAAGAAACTGTTTCTGATTCTAACTGTTCTTCTTTTTATGCATTGTAGTGTCTTGCCTGATGGTAGAACGTCAAAGAGGATGCTGGATGGATGTGCAGAGAGAGGGGAAAAACAAACTGTGCAAGCAATAAAAGTAAGCCAACAGCATTTAGGATGAAGCTGCATCCTCAGACGTGAACTCTAGAGCAGGTGGAGCAGGCCCACAGCCTGAGCCTCAGTTCAGCACATAGCAGAGTAAATGTTGTGGAGCGCGCAGACGCGGAGCCCAGCGCAGGTGGAGCAGGCCCACAGCCTGAGCCTCAGTTCAGTGAAGGGCAGAGCAAACGTTGCAGGGAGCGAGCAGAACTGGTCTGACCTTGTGTCTGGTCCCAACATCCTGCCTTTTCAATCCGTCTGGTCCAGAATGAATTTTGGTCAAAAAACACAAACCAACTGAGCTAGGTCTCCTGTGTAATATAAAGCTTCAGAATCGGTATGAATGTAAACAATTGTATTTTATAAATTTACTACTGGATTATTCTGGTGGTCATAATAAAGAAAATCTTTCTGCTTGTCCCGTCCAATTTAAAAATAATAATAGCTGCCAAGGGAACGGAGAGCAATCATACAGGAGTTTCCTTCCTTTTCCTGGTGAGGATGGTAAAAATTTGCAGCTTATACCTCACCTGCTCTTACGTAGACAAAATGGCAATAGATTTCTTTTTCACCTCACGAACCTCTCCATCCAACAATCTTTCACCCAGCTCCACCGAGATCTCACCATCACTCACAGCTTCTCAACATCACATCTTCTCTTCCCCCCTCCCCCACCCCTCCCCATTTTTCATTTCCCACAAGAGCCACTTTCTCTGTGACTCCCTGGTCTGCTCATCCATCCGCACCTATCCTGCTCTGTCCCATCACTTTCCCTTGGCTCAGCAAGTAAAAAGCCGATATCTCGCCTTACGTCTCAGTGTGAGTTATTGATGGTGCATCGATGTGTAAAACCTGTCCAACTCCATCCCCTCACCCGCACCTCGTTCAACCTGGTGTACTGCATTTGTTGCCACAATGTGGCCTTCCTCCATTGGTGAAACCAAGCATAGACTGGGTGATCAGTTTGGGGAGCACCTGCAGGCAGACTGCAATAGCCACCTTGAGCATTTAGTTGCACATCATTTTAATTCTCCATCAGGAAGAAGGTGCAGGAGCCTCAGGATTCACACCACCAGATTCTGGAACAGTTATTATCCCTCAATCATCAGGCTCTTGAACCAAAGAGGATAACTTCCGGCTTGCCCCATCATTAAAATATTACCATAACCTATAGAGTTACTTTTAAGGACTCGCCATCTCACGTTCTCGATATTTATCACTTTATTTGTTTATTTATTTACCTATCTACCTATTTATCTAAGCAACACACATAAAGGGCTGGAGGAACTCAGCAGGCCTGGTGGCACCGTGCCTGGCTTGCTGAGTTTCTCTAGCCATTCTGTGTGTGTTGCTTGGATTTCCTGCATCTGCAGATTCGTTCTTTGTTATCTAGCCACCTATCTATCTTTATTTACTATTTCTTTCTTTTTCTATTTTCACCGTCTGTTCTCTTTTGCACACTGGTTGAATGCTCAAGTTGGTGCATGGAATCATTGATTCTATTATGGTTATTATTCTATTATGGATCTATTGAGAAAGAAAATCCACCTCAGGGTTGTATATGATAATGTATATGTTCTTTGATAATAAGTTTACATTGACCTTTGAACTTCTCCTGCCCACTCCCATATTGAGCTGAATGTCTTCAGCCATCTTTCTTGCGGAGAA